>NC_081355.1:59774193-60056131 GCF_030684315.1 Stegostoma tigrinum
GGGGAGGACGGACAGGTCAAGGAGGTGGGATGAGGTTAGTAGGTAGGAAATGGAGGTGCGGCTTGAGGTGGGAGGAGGGGATAGGTGAGAGGAAGAACAGGTTAGGGAGGCGGGGACAAGCTGGGCTGGTTTTGGGATGCAGTGGGGGAAGGGGAGATTTAAGCTTGTGAAGTTCACTGACACCATTGAGCTGCAGGGTTCCCAAGTGGAATATGAGCTGCGGTTCCTGCAACCTTAGGGTGGCATCATTGTGGCACTGCAGGAGGCCCAGGATGGACATGTCTCCCATGACTCCCTTGTCCACTCCACACTCCTCTCCAACCCCACCACACCCAGCACCTTCCCCTGCAACCGCAGAAAGTGCTACACTTGCCCCCACACTTCCTCCCTCAATCCCATCCCAGGCCCCAAGATGACATTCCATATTGTGCAGGTGAACATCTGCTTATCTGCCAAAGTGGTATACTGCATCCACTGTACTCGTTGTGGTTTCCTCTACATTGGGAAAGCCAAGCAGAGGCTTGGGGACTGCTTTGCAGAACACCTCTGCTTGGTTCGCAATAAAGAACTGCTCCTCCCAGTCGTGAACCATTTTAACTCCCCCTCCCATTCCTTAGACGACATGTCTATCCTGGGACTCCTGCAGTGCCACAATGATGCCACCTGAAGGTTGCAGGAACAGCAACTCATTCCGCTTGGGAATCCTGCAGCCCAATGGTATCAATGTGGACTTCACAAGCTTCAAAATCTCCCCGTCCCCCACTGCATCCCAAAACCAGCCCAGCTCGTCCCCGCCTCCCTAACCTGTTCTTCCTCTCACCTATCCCCTCCTCCCACTTCAAGCCACACCTCCATTTCCCACCTAACCTCATCCCACCTCCTTGACCTGTCTGTCCTCCCCGGACTGACTTTCCCCTCCCCACCTTTACTCTCCTCTCCACCTATCTTCCCTATCCATCTTCGGTCCGCCTCCCCCTCTTTCCCTATTTATTTCAGAACCCTCTCCCCAGCCCCCGCTCTGATGAAGGGTCTAGGCCCGAAACGTCAGCTTTTATGCTCCCGAGATGCTGCTTGGCCTGTGTTCATCCAGCTTCACACTTAGGCCTGGATAGTGTTCCCAGCTGAGCACGCAGATCCCGTGGGGACTAACTGGCCGAGGCTTTCACCAACATCTTCAACCCCTCCCTTCTATAAGCCAAAGTCCCCACCTGCTTCAAGAAGGCCACCATCATGCTCGAATGTAAGAAAACACATGCAGTGTGCCTTAATGACTACTACCCAATAGCTCTGACTTTAATAATCATGAAGTGCTTCAAGGGGCTGTTCACAGCCCACATTAACTTCAGTCTCCCAGCCTGTCTCAATCCCCTACAATTTGCCTTCTGATGTGATAGGTCCACAGCAGATGCCATATCCCTAGCCCTGCACTCATCCCTGGACCAGCCGGACAAACATGCCTACGTCAGATTCCTGCTCATTGACTTCAGGTCCACCATCATCACCTCCAGACTGATTTCAAAATCCAGTGGCCTTAGGCTCCACTCTGCCCTCTGCAACTGAATCCTTAGCTGTCTGACACACAGACCAATCAGTGAAGATATGTAACTGCACCTCCTCCACAATAACACTTAACCCTGGAGCTCCCCAATGATATATTCTTAGTCCCTTACTGTACTCTCTGTACACCTACGACTGTGTTGCCAAATTCCAAACAAATGCCATTTACAAAGTTTGCTGATGACATCACTGTGGTAGGACAGATACCTAACAACGACCAGTCAAAAATACAAAAGGGAGAGAGAGGGTTTGGTGATGTGCTGCAATGAAAAAACCTCTCTCAATGTCAGCAAAACTAAAGAACTGATCACTGACTTCAGAAAGAAACGAGAAGAACATGCCCCCATCTACAACAATGGAGCTGAGGTTGAGGGGGTGAAGAGCATCAAGTTCCTTGGAGTGACAATAACAAACGTGTCCTGGACTTCCTACGTGGATGCGATAGTCAAGAAGGCACAACAACGCCTCTTCTTCCTCAGGCAGGTCGAGAAATTTGACATGTCCGTAAGGACGCCCACTAACTTGTACAGATGCACCACTGAAAGCATACTGTCGGGTGCATAATGGCCTGGTATGGCAACTGCTCTGCCAAGACTAAGAAATTACCAAAGGTGGCGTGCATAGCCCAGACCATCATGGAAGCCAATCGTCCATCCTTGGACTCCATTCACACAACTCTCTGTTGCAGAAAGCCTGCTAACATCAAAGACCCATCCCACCTCGGTAACGATCTCTTACAACTTCTTCTGTCAGGCAGATACAGAAGCCTGAACATACACGTGAGCAGATTCAAGGACAGCTTCTTCCTGATCATTATTAGACTGATGAATGGACTCTCTAGCCTCAGATAATGCTGATCTTGAAGCTGTCGGTTGGTTCACCAAGCTAGCTTGTTTTCATGCAATTGTTTCATCTCCTTCTAGGTTACACACAGTCGGTACTGTGTAGCCTCCGCTTAAGTGCTGTTGTTCTGTCCTGGTCTGAATTTATATGGTCTAGTCTGTCATGGTGGGCAGTTTTATTTGTAGCTTTGTGCCATAGTAGTATGTAGATGTCCCTCTATGTCGGAATATATTGAAACGAGGAACAGTTGATCATGCTGTTTCGCAGCAAGTTAGTGCTCATATATCCCAGTGGCAAGTTTCCTGCCCGTCTATCCTATGTAGTGTTTCTCGCAGTTGCTGCATGATATTTTAGATATCACATTTGTCCTGCTCATTGTCTGGATGGGGTCTTTTGTCTGTGAGTGTGACTGTCGAAGTGTGGCTGTTCCTTAAAAGAGGAGGAGTCTTGTAGTCAGTTCTGAGGCATTTCTAACAAAGGGGAGGTTGCCACAGTGTCTTCTTGGTGTTGTTTGTTTGCCAGACATTGGTGGACTAAGCTGTTAGGATAATCATTGTTTGCAAAGACTATGTATAGGTGCTCCTCTCCATTTTTTGCGCAGCTCTGGGGTATTGCAGTGTGTTATCGCTCATTTAAACAGAGTCTTCACACAGCTCTGTTTGTGGCCGCTGGGGTGGTTACTGTTGTAATTCAGGGTTTGGTCTGCATGTGTAGTCTTACACTGGTAAGGAATTCCCTGTTTTCCGTTCTTTCCACCATTACATCTAGAAACAAGAGTTGGTTGTTGTTCTCTTCTTCCCAGGTGAATTTGATCACGGTGAATATGCTGTTAATAAGGTGGTGTGTTTCTTCTAATTTTGCTGGTTTAATGATCACAAAGGTACCGCCCATGATTCTAACCTATAGTTTAGGCTCGATCTGGGGAACAACAGCACTTCAACAGAGGCAACACAGTACTGATAATGTCATCTAGAAGGGAGACAAAATGTTTGCACAAATGTCAGCTTGGTAAACCAACCAACAACTCCAACCACAACCTGAGCTACAGGTTTTCATTAAAACATTAAATGCTGATCTTGCCTAGCGCACACTCTATCCAAGTAACATGTATTCCTCAAAAGTCTTTTTGATCTGTACATCCTGGCTTACTATGGTCTGCCTGTACTGCTTGTAAACAAAGCTTTTCACTGTACTTTCGTAAATGTGACAATAAATCAATCATGTTATAAAAAGACTGCATTATGTATTAAGATGCTTTAAGAGACAACATAAGGTATTCTATACATTTATTAACATTAATAACTTTGTTTTAAAATTAAGAAACATACAGAACAAGGTGACACAGCTCTTTAAATTTCAGCTATCCCATTTCACCGAGTTTTACTGTTGCCCCTATCCAACTATATTTTGAACAGCATTTCTGTCTACCCCACTGGCAAACCACTACAACATTTAATTTATAAATTCTGTTATACTTGTCTTGAATCTACTTTGATAATTTCCCCAAATGCCTGTGTAATCCTGGTTTGTCTTAATCTGAAATTATAAATCAATTATTACGTTATACATAATTAAACGTTCAAAAAGGTTTCTACGTAAAACCTAGTTTTTTGTACAAATTATATAAATCCAGTTTCGGTATAAAACACACGAGTGTTTAATGTCCAATATTTTGAATAATTTATTTAGGAAAATTGGTTTGGTTTCAAACTTAAGTGCTGTAAACTAAGAACACATTCGGGATAAAATACAAAGCGTGAAGATCAACTTCGTACGCACAGAACGCTTTGCAGACACTTTAATGTTGAGCGTCCCTCTCCCTAACCCAGAGGCCGGTTCGAAGCGGATCAGAGCCCAACCGCCGCAACACCATCTTGACAGCGCATCACTGTTCGAAGCGTAAAACCCACCATTCGGACGTTCAAAATTGACCTCTCCTCTTCATCAGTGAACATACTGGAATTCACCTACCACTGAAAGAAGACGGTCGAAACTCTCAAGGTTCGTGGAAACAAAAGCTTACGTGGGAGTTTGGAGGCCTCACGGCGGCGCGCGATTCAGATACAGCACCCGTGTACCGAGCCGGAACCCGGACCTGGACAGGGAGCTCACCTGAGAAGCACGTGGGCCCTGTTTGATTGACAGGTGCGGTGTTGCCACCCTCGCGGGAATGAACCAATTGGACCGCGCGGCACCTGCGGCAGGTTTTGCAGCCTGGCCAGGAGAGGGAAGGGTCACTTAGCGATAGGCGTATTCAAGAAGAGACACTGCGTAGGGTAAAGCAACAACTTTTACCTTATCTTCAACCGCCACTTGGAGCATAAACCACTGGAGCAAAGTGCGCGGACTTGCAGCAGGCATGGACTGACGATCGTGCGGAAAGAAAAGGCCATTTGATCAGTTGACTTGCTAAAATCAATTCTACTGTAGATCGTGTCAACACGTAAGAGAGGCAAACAGGTGAGTCTGGTAAATAGAAGTGATGATGTGGAATTCCTCATTAAAACGGTGGATGTGGCGTAGCGCTATATTTTTGTGATGAAGTCTTGCGTAGACGTAAAATTATTGCTGTGCTAAGACAGGCTGTCATCTTCAGCCCTTCAAATGATAGTATCTGTGTTTTAAAGCTGATCGAGGGTGTGAAGAGGTGGCCAGGAAATGGCTGACGGTGGGAAGGCCAGTTGGTGGAAATCGATGACCCTGAAGAAGAAGCCGAAGGAACTGACGGACAAGGGGGCAGGGCAGGAGAATGTGCAGTCGTCCGCAGACAAAACAACGGCCCTAGAAAGCAAACATCCTAATCTCATCGATGATAAAGAATACGTAGACCCCAAATTCGAAAGAGGCTTTAACGAGAAAAGCACACGCAGGAATCTGAAAATATCCCGCTCTGGACGTTTCAAGGAAAAACGCAGAGTGAGGGCTACTTTACCAGAGAGCCCCAAGTTTTTTGAAGGCAACGCGAATGGGAATACAAATGATGAAAGCTAATACAAAATACAGTTTCTAAAGACGCCGTCCGTTCGGGTGTATTTAAAGACTAGTCAATGAACTCCAAATGGAAATCTTAAAGTCCTTAATTTAATAAGATGAGGTGAAATTAAAGTGTCAATTTATAATACCTTGAATATTTCATGAATTGTTAAATATTTATTTGCTGTAATACAGATACCTGATGTAAATTGATTTTTACAGTCCTGTAAAGCTTTTCTCATCAGGTGCAGAGACAGTAAAATTCACTGCGACTGAGAATTAATGAAGAAACGCTTGTTCTGATTCAGAACTTCATGAGTGGAAAATGATTCAAGTTATTAGTTTGTAATGATAACTCTACCTTTAGTAAATATTTTTGTCTGTGGCTGTTATGAAACTTTAAGACTAAAAACAGCCTGAACTTCCCACCAAAGCAATTGTTTATATTTTGAGTTTTAAAGGGGTTAATTTTTTTTAAAAATAAAAATATTTTCATGAATTTTTAATCTGTATGTTTTCATAGTTGCTGAATATTGTTGCCTCCCCTGAAAGGTTCAAACAAAGGTGCATTGCTCCCTCTGGCCTGTTATAGAAGTTAATTATTTACTAAACTATGGCTTAAGACCAAAATGCAACACACCCTGTAACCCAACACACAGAACCTTTTCTTTAAAGGATGGTGCATCTGGAGCCTTGCCACAAAATTTATAGGCACCTATTTGGATCATTAGGCATCACTGATTACCTGGGGAAATTTTGCAGACAATTTCTTAATATGTAATTGGGAATTATTCTTCCGGTGAGTATAGGTCAGCAAAGGTGCAGGTAAGTCCCTGGGTTTGAGATGTTGTAGTAATTTTGCTGGGAATGTGTTTCTCCCCTGTGATCGCAGCTATTAGAAGTACCAAATGGAAATATGGACTGTTGTTATTTGTCACGTATACCTGGTCCTAGTTCATGGGTCAAGTGGCATATGTTAAGGAAGTTTAGCAAACGTACCCTGGCTGCAGTTGTACACCTATTTATCATGCACTTTTTGAACTTTTGTGCATTGGTACAATAGAATATACACATATTGGTAAATCCCTTTTCTGTAGACTTAAAGAAAAAGGTATAAGCAAAAAGCAAGTAGAATAAGCACTGGCATGACTGTTGTGCTTTTTCATCCCCTCCTGAAATGGTCAGTATTGAAGTGCTATGATACTTTCACATTAACTGTTGAGAACGTTCCCCAGCTGTTAGAATTGTGTGAAATAATTCACTGTCAAAGGGCAAAGATATCTATTTGTAATCCCGTTCATTTACATCTTTGCTCAATTTGTTCCAGGGAGTTTGCTACATATATTTGTTAATGGTAAGTCAGCCCACAATGATTCTTTTTATCTTTTACAGAGAACAAGATTTAACAGCATATACTTTACCGCAAAGATGAGCTGTTTTGCAGCACACCATTTTTGAATAGTCAGCCAATGGTATTGAAAACTAAAAATTATACCCAAACCGGTGGGTTTTCAGGATGACTTCGGCACAATTAGAAAATAACTCCATCATGATGAGGAAAAGCCTCAGTGATAACTCAATGGGGAACCTAAACGAGTCTGCACTTCATTTTTAAAGGAATATGGGCCAAATACTGGTAAATGGGACTAGGTCATATTGGAATGTCTGGTCAGTGCGAGCTAGTTGGACTTAAGGGTCTGTTTCCATGCTGTATGACTCTCTGAATGGGATGCGATGTGGAAAAAATGCAATTTTAAGTTTGTCGTGAGGTACAGGATTGATAGTTTGAAGATCATTGTCTTTAATATTACCCCAAATAAATCAAAAAGAATTTTATCTGAGTAGATTGTAGATATATTGCGCAGAAACTTATATAGTGAATAATATAATTGACTGCATCTAACCATTTGTATATGTTGTGCTCCAATATAACCATTCTGTGAGCAATGTTGACTAATACTTGTTATTCAATGAGATTGAGAGAATAATTAGCGAGGCATTACATGACCTTGAGCTTTATAAACAGACACTTTGAGTACAAACCAGGGAAATTGTGCTAGGCATTAGGAAGCTTGATGTGGCCACAACTAGAGGAATATGCTCACTTTAGGAATCATTGAAGACCCTTGAGAGATTCCAGTGAAGATGTACCAGAATGGTTTCAGGGATAGAATTTAAATGATCCAAAGGAGATTGAGAAACAGTTTGATAGGGGTGTGGGAGATAATGCAAAACTATAGGAACAGCATTCCTTTAATTGCTGATTTAAGGACTATTGGGTACCTGTTGAAGATTTTGGACAAGAGTTGCTGGGAGATGCAAGGTGATATGTTTTACAACAAGTGGTAACAAATAGTCACCTGCCTTTAAGGGTGGTGTGAGTGGAAACATGAATGATTTCAGGAAATCAGATGTGTACTTATGGGAAATAAACTAGAAGGGTATATGGCAATAGAACAGGGAAATGGGACTAATTAGATTGCTGTTCGAAGAGGTGAAATAGACTAGGTGGCTGAAAGGCCTTTTAAGCAGCAAAAACATTGATATTACAGAATATCTTGAAACTAGTGAAAATTGGGTGTATTTCTTGTGCAGTAGAATTATAGAAATAGAATTCTGTCAGTGGTTAACATATACACATATTCTAAGATTCTTTGTGTAAGATAGAATCTCCCATAATAAGTGACTAAAAATGAGTAGTTTCACTGATTTGTTAGAAACTTGGGAAAAAATTACATATAACTTGGCTGTGTCAAAGTATTCCTACCAAACTCTGCAGACAATAGCATAGATATTCAGAACAACAGAGGAAGAAAACTATGGAGCAGGTGTTGCTCTGTTTCTTGTATCCTCCGAATTAGAAGGATGAAAGGCCTTGTGTCAACATACCATCCAAACATAACGTCCTCCTTGTAGGAGAAAATTTTTCAGACAGATGCTTCTGACAAGTAATTGTATTTCATGTCAATTTTGGACTTGTTTAATTGTTTTAATGAAACAGAAGATAGCTAATTAAAAGTGTTAGACAAGTAGTTGTATCATATGATTTGAGAAATGCATACACGTGAAACATAATTATTTTTTGAGTAAAAGCAATTTGAATTAGAACTGTTTCCAGTACGTCTAGTATCAGTCAGGCATATTCAGGTGAGGAATAATATGTTTGTGCATAACAGTTGAGTGTATATATACTAATAACATCTGCCTGTGTCTAGGTATGGTTAATTTCCACAGCGATTTAATTTATTTTTTCTATAAGACACTGCACTATATTTTCTTACTGCAAATAAAGCCAAAGTTGTAAAATCTTGAATTTGAATTGATTCAGATGAAAATGATACATTGGCTGATTTTGCTGCAAGTATGTCATGGGAATAAAATAAATTTGCTGTAATGTATTATATTTAATGGTGTTCACGGTACTCTTCTTGAGTTGCAAAATATCTATCACTATATTGTTAATCCAGATAGCCTAGTAATGTCTGGGGACCCAAGTTCAAATCCCACCATGGACAATGGTGAAATTTGAATTCAATAAAAAAAAAAATCTGGAATTAGGAGTCTAATGATGACCATGAAACCACTGCTGGTAATCAAGCAAAAACATCTGGTTCACTAATGCCCATTAGGAAAGTAAATTGCTGTCATTACTTGATCTGGTCTACATGAGACTCCAGACCCACAGCCATGTAGTTGACTCCTAACTGCCCTGCTGGCAATTAGGGACTGTCAATAAATGTTGGGCTAGCCAGCAACACCCACATCCCATGAATAACTTAAAACAAGACTTCCTTTTTTAATTATAACTAATGGATACATGCACAAAATGAGCAAAGTGTCTGCTCACTTTCTGAAATGTCAGATAAGTCATTGGAAGACTTGCCTCTCCTGATGCCTGAGTTTATTAGATCATTTGAGTGCAACACAGACAGGAACACCAATCTTAGTTTAACATGATTGTCCTTCTCAAAGCTCTTTAGTGAATCACTTTTATTTGTGGCATATGCAACTGACTGAAAGTTCAGGCCTACTGTTGAAAATTTCAGATTTGTTGTTGTTATTGAATGGTAAATGGTATTCACATACTTGAACTGACATTGAAGAGATTACTTCAAGAGAATTTTCAACAGCACAGTTAAGAATTTCAAGATGATTACACGTTAAATGCATTGCATTGAACCATATTGCTACTGTATTTCAGAATGCAACATTATTTGATCACTTATGTTCTAGGCATTCAGGTTCCTCAACAATTGATAAACATTGAAAACATAACTTTTTGAGAACCAGATGTGAAATTCCACAGCATTTTGCGGTTGGGTATTATTGCAGTATTGGCCCAAATTTGTTGTCAAAGTAACAGTTAATGTACTATTTAATCGTATGTTTGAGAGACATCAAGTGAGGGAAAATATGTGAAATGGAAAGCTTTTATTCGAGTTGTGCTGCCGTACTGTTAGCAAAAGCATCTTACTGGTCACCTCCCCATTCAAATGAGCTGAATGCCATAAAGGTTTGTAGTTTCATGGTAGATTTGAAGTAAGTTCTCTAGAGAAAGTCAACGTGTTTAAAATTTGAACGTATTAAAATTTTTAATAAAGATTCAGTTAATTACAGTAAGTTACATTGAGTCATGGTTTTTTCAGTTCATTATTTGTGGAAATTTTAAAAATACACATTGAATTAAATCCTTCTTTTCCTATCTTTATCTGAAATGGACTTCACTATTCTAACATACACCTCCTCCTTAGTATATGCTGTTAACCTAAGAATCCTTACATCTGGTTACTTTAAGAGATGCATAAGCAGGTTCTCCTGGCCACTCAAATCCAAGACACCCTTAAAATGGTGAAAACGCCATTTTGAGGGCATGCTGTTTCCACCTCGCAGCAATTCGGAGAGCAAAGTTTTTGTGAATTTAGATAGGCAATGATAAATTTAATTGCAGGTACTGTTTTTCTTTTGGCCTGCTACAGTAATTTTTGTGTGTGTCCATAAAGGATAAAGCCTATTTTATATTGTTACAGGAAGTGGGGAAAAAATTCTTACAATGCAAAAGGTGTGTGCAATGATATCTAAAAATATAAAATGCCATGCTATAATTAGTTAGCAAGAAATCTTTAAACAAAAGCACATTTTCCAACCTCCTTTTTGAGAGCTTGCAATGCACATTCTATATCTCTTTGTTACTTAAATGTTATTCATTTCAATGTTAACTTTGTTCAGGTGCTCAGCATCATTGCTTTGGATCAGAAGTTTCAGTTCAAGTACACCAGGACTAGGTTGCCATTACAGTACTGTACTGAGGCAGAACAGCTCCATGATGATATTGCATTGACTTATGCAAATTTCTTCCTGAAACAACAATAAGAATAAATAACACAAACGAAGTTGCTGGAAAAGCTCAGCAGGTCTGGCAGCATCCGTGAAGGAGAAAGCAGAGTTAACATTTCGGGTCCGGTGACCCTTCCTCAGAAGCCCCAGTTTCCAGTTCCCAGTTCCAGTCCCAGACCACTGTTATGAAGAAGGGTCACCGGACCCAAAACGATAACTCTGTTTTCTCCTTCACAGATGCTGGCAGACCTGCTGAGCTTTTCCAGCAACTTTGTTTTTGTTCTTGATTTACAGCGTCTACAGTTCTTTTGGTTTCTAATAAAAATAAATGAATAGTCATTTAAATAGTCATCCCAAAACCAGCCCAGTTTGTCCCCTCCCCCCACTGCACCACACAACCAGCCCAGCTCTTCCCCTCCATCCACTGCATCCCAAAACCAGTCCAACCTGTCTTTGCCTCCCTAACCTGTTCTTCCTCCCACCCCAAGCCGCACCTCCATCTCCTACCTACTAACCTCATCCCACCTCCTTGACCTGTCCGTCTTCCCTGGACTGACCTATCCCTTCCCTACCTCCCCACCTATACTCTCCTCTCCACCTATCTTCTCTCCATCTTTGGTCCGCCTCCCCCCCTCTCCCTATTTATTCCAGAACCCTCACCCCATCCCTCTCTCTGATGAAGGGTCCAGGCCCAAAACGTCAGCTTTTGTGCTCCTGAGATGCTGCTGGGCCTGCTGTGTTCATCCAGCCTCACATTTTATTATCTTGAATAGTCATTTATCTTGTTTATTGTTTAGATCTTGCTGTAATTCAATTTGTTGCTCTGTCTGCCTATATTTTAACATTATTTACACTGTTCATTAGGTGCAAAGTACTTAGCGACATCTTAATCATTTGGTGAGGAGTTCTCCAAGTCAAGTTGACTTTTTAAAAAAATGTTACAGCTTAATGTTCTACTGACGAAAAAGGCAAGCTTGTCTTAATGTTTTGCCATCTATCAAAATTAATTTAGAACATCATATACAGAAATTATTTTAATAAAAAATAGTTGGTAGTGCAGAACTTGCTGAAGATAAAAGGCATTCTGTTGAAGCATTTTAATCTTGCATTCAGACACAAGAATAGCAATACATAGGGAGCAACAATTTATACTACACTTTAAAAAAGCATGCTGATTGGTTGGCAAGTCGACTCTGATCCCTTTCCTTTGCCTGGACATGTTCTTTCTGTTTATGTTGTACCTTTTTAAATTAAACAGAGCTTGGGGGCCAGTAGTTCCCTGGTTTATCCTTTTCTGGTAATACCTTGAACAATACTCTGATGAATGCGAGACAAGTCTTCAACGTGTCTCTGAATAAAACATGTTAATATGGATAGAAAAATGCAGATTCTGTAGTTTTTTTTTAATGTCTATAAAAAGAAAATAGTGAAATCATGGAATGACACTTCTACATTAGATTAATATTTCTGTTAGCCTGTTATCTCGTTTTGACTTGAGGGCAAATTATGACAATGCTTAGGGTCTTACTTGGAACAAAATGATATCCACAAGCCACTACATGTAGATAATTACACTTTGCAAAGACTTTTGAGCTTAGATTTTCCTTTCCTTGTCCACGCAGGACAATGGCATGATTTCTCACCTTTGCTCTAAACTCGGCTCATTTTCCTGCATTCAGAGGAAGCCTGTCTCTGCTTCCTAGGAACATCCACATGCTGCAGCAATAAAATATATCACTTAAAGAGACAGGGGTGGAGAAAAGAAGTTCGTGTAGGCTTTTGCAAAGAATGACATCCAGAACGTCAGGTATTTGAGACCATCAGAGAGAGAGAGACTACTTTGTCTCTCTGTTCTCACAGTTCACAGCCCTTCTGTTGTTTCACCAAGGTCTAGAGCCAGCTTTCTTTCCCCGGGTGATCGGGGAAAAATAAAAAGCAGCAGAAGGTGGAAGCACAGGTTGGGTGGGAACATGAGTTTTGCCTCCCTATGATATTTGTATTTATTAAATGGAAAAGAGAGGAGCTTATAGTCCTGGTTGGACCTGGACAGTTGGGACTGGGGAGGAACAGTAGATTTCACTGCCTGAGTGTTCGGTTGTTTTCATCTTTGAAGGATGGAGAAATAATATTGAGGCATTGACTTTTTGGCATTAACATGCAGCATATCTTGTCATGGGATGCTCCTTTAATCTTAAATGAGAATTGGTTTCATGTAAATGATGTTAGAAGGCAATTGTATCTTCACATAAATTCACAAGTCTGTTGACAACTGAAATATCATTTCTGTTTCCACTCCAAATCATTCTACAAATTGATTTTTTTTAAAAAAATCCTCATAGAATGTGATCAGTTTTGGTTTGGCCAGCACTTGTTGCCCATTCTGTATTATTCTTGAAGGTAATGAGCTAATTTTTCATGATTGACCTTTTAACAAGGTCATACACCAGCAATTTTTCTGCTAAAGTCTATTGGCACATTTAAAGATGGGAGTAAGATTTTGAAAAATGGTAAAAAGAGCCAATTTGTTTTTATTCATGTTTGTGCACATAAACCTTGTAAACAAGCATACAGTAGAATATAGGTTAAATTCAGTTCTACCAGCCAGGAAACCTTTTCTTGGAGTGAATGAGACTTGGAGAATCAAATTTACAATAGTGTAGCCCTAGCTTAAACTTACACACATATAAACTTTAACTCAACACTACAACACAGCAGTATTGAATTTAAGTTATGTCAAAGATTTACTTTGTATTCTGAAAGTTGCCAGGTTGTGCATTTTAACTGAACTTGAAACTGAACTAAATAAATGTGCATAACAAACAGTATCTAAAGCAGAAAAGTCCAGTCTGCATCCAGTTTCTAGTAATTCAAGACTCTAGGCAGAACACACATGCTATCACAGACAATTTAGTGTTCAGATCAAGATTAAAAGACAATTCAAAATTAAAATTTGAGAAAAACAATAATAAAACCAATAACCTGAGAAGCTCGGAAAAACATGTCATTTCAGAGTTATTAAATTTTCCAGGTTTTATGGTAAATGTACAACATAATAATATAATGATTTGCATCTTTGTTTCAAATAAATAGTTTTCCCTTTAATGCTTAGCATTTTAGAAGTCAACTGTTGCCCTAATCATTTTTATGGATGACCTTTGCTGTTAATTGTATAATCTCACAGTTTGTTTATACTTGGAATCTGTCATTGCAATTTGCCATTGCTAGTGTCTGGTGACAGGATTGGTAGCTAGGTTTTTGGAGAGGGATGTTGAAATTAATTTTATTTGGATTACTGAATCAAGATTTTTATTTACCCTGATATGCCCTGTGTATGAGAAAAGAATTATCTGAAGGAATGAAACTGTAGGTTTTTGTTTTTATCTATCCATGAAATATGGCCTTTGTTGGCTAGGCCAGCATGTTTTAACCTATTTTCCTAATCAACGTGTGCAGAGAATGTTACTAAACACCTCTGGAGTAGATAGGACTTGAACCAGGACTTCCTCGTCCAGGGGTAGGGACACTAGCACTCATTTATTGCCCTTGGGAAGGTGATGGTGAGCTGCCGCCTTGAACTACTGCTGTCCTTGGGTGGACTGTGCTCTGAATCTCTATCAGCAGAAAGGAAATACGTGATTTGCAATGTGAAAATTTCTTTAAAAAAGCTTGAAATTCAGTTATTGATTTGAGTTATAGAAAGAAAGAGCCTACTTTCTAAAAGGCAGCATTTATTTCCTTCACCAGTTCATAGATTGAAATAACACAAGAGAGTCTGTCCTTGACCAGCTCCCTCAGAGCCAGTTCTGTGTGAACAGAATGTCTGACACTCCTTATTTGTCAGCCAGGGCACTTAGATTTGACCAGATTAATATCGCCAGTCAGGGAACTCCTATGAGGTTGCACTCACTGCGTAGATTACACAGGATTGAGGAAGGAGAAGTGTTATAGTGAGGAATACAATGAGTAGCTACTTGAACTAAACACAAGCAATCCTAACGATATGGGAAACTGCAAAGAAAAATTTTCTTTAGTTTATTGAAAAACTGAGGGTATTATTAGATAAAGTTCTAAAACATGAGCACTCGGATCACAGTGCATGGTCAACCTTCAATAATTCATTTTGGGATATACTATATGCAAACTTTAAGCAGCCTATGAATTTATTTAATCGCAGGAAGGACCCAGCACCAAGTGTACGGTTGAGTGTGAACACAACTAAACACTGGGGCACAAAGTCTTGAGAGGCTGCTACCAATTCAAGCCAGTTCATATTACTTAAATCAAGATTGCATTTTTACGGTGAAAGTGAAAGTGAATTTTCCTTGGAATGGGTGTTGGAATTGTATCTGGAAGTGACCTAGAACTGGGAACAGAATAATATGGAGGAGGACATGAAAATAAAACCAAGAACTGCAGATCCTGGAAGTCTGAAACAAAAACTGAAATTGCTGGCAAAACTCAACATGTCTGGCAACATCTGTGGACAGAAAACAGAGTCAATGTTTCAGGTCCAGTGACCGTTCATCAGCTGGACGAGGGGGCTGTCCAAGGTTTTTTGATCCAACACCCATGACATGAATGCAGGCGGTGGACAGCAGGAGACAGACCCTGTATCTGCAGGGACGTCCAGATTTCTCAAACAGATTGAGAAGGAAATGTGCCATTTAACCAACAGGCCAATGTAGTGTGACTTGGAGAATCTGGATTCAATGCTCAAGGAAGTTCAATCAGCTCTTGTACCTGGTCAAGATTAGTGAATGCATCATCAAACCCCATATTCAAATATTCTACCACTGCACCAATAGCCTCAGACACTGTTCAATGTACCAATCTCCCATCAGTCACCTGCCAACAACCTCCATGAGCTACAATTCATACCTGCCATTCATTGCTTCCTCTCATTCTCACACAATTAGCAATTCCAAACATTTCTAAAACATAGTTTGCACACATCTACAACAACCACATCAACCAAGAGCATTATACCGTATTCATTAGCATGGTTCCCTCTCTCCTGCAGGGCAAGGAGCAACCCACAAACATCAATACCTAACCAGCAGGGAACAAACATGTTTGTGTGCCATCATTTCAGTGGGGAGATAATGCAAACCATGTAGATATGGGTTCATGTTATTACTGCCTGAATCTCTTGGGCTGTATGTGGAACTGGTGTACAATGAATTAAAACTGATCTTTCCTGAATGAGGGTGCATTGTGAAACAGGTCTAGGGTAAGGACAAGAAATGAGGATCATTCATTAATGTCTTAAGTGTTCTGGAACTGTTAGTTTAGCTCCCATTTTAGGGTAATACAGTAGTTGGAAGAACATAAGTGAATGATATAATCAAGTCAACAGAATGATGGGAAATGTTGTGGTAGATAAGGTGCATCTTGGTTCCATGCTGTAACTTCATGATCACTTTTGTGAGCCTTTGCATTGAGCTTAAAGGTGGTATTGTTAAAGAGTTTTGAATGAACTCTTTTATGTTGTTCTGTTGGATTGTGTACTGTGACAAGCTTGAGTTTACATGGTTAGTCATAAACTCAAAAAAGAATTGTGTAATAAGAACAAAAAAACAAAGAAAATTACAGCACAGGAACAGGCCCTTTGGCCCTCCAAGCCTGTGCCAGTTAGGATCCTCTGTCTAAACCTGTCATCTATTTTCTAAGGGTCAGTATCCCTTTGCTCCCTGCCCATCCATGTATCTGTCTAGAAACATCTTAAAAGACACTATTGTGTCTGCGTCTACCATCTCTGCTGGCAACGCGTTCCATGCACCGACCACCCTCTGTGTAAGGAGCTTTCATGTATATGTCCCATAAACTTTCCTCGTCTCACTTTGAACTCATGACCCCTAATAATTGAGTCCCCCACTCTGGGGGAAAAAGCTTCTTGCTATCCACTTTGTCAATACCCCTTAGGATTCTGTAGACCTCAATCAGGTCCTCCCTCAATCTCCGTCTTTCTAATGAAAATAATCCTAATCCACTCAACCTTTCTTCATAGCTAGCACCCTCCATACCAGGCAACATCCTGGTGAACCTCATTTGCACCCTCTCCAAAGCATCCACATCCTTTTGGTAATGTGGCGACCAGAACTGTATGCAGCACTCTAAATGTGGTTGATCCAAAGTCTTATAGAACTGTAACATGACCTGCCAACTCTTGTACTCAATACCCCGTCTGATGAAGGAAAGCATGCTGTATGCCTTCTTGACCACTCTATTGACCTCAGTTGCCACCTTCAGGGAACAATGGACCAGAACACCCAGATCTCTCTGTACATCAATTTTCCCCAGGACTTTTCCATTTACTGTGTAGTTTGCTCTTGCATTAGCTCTTCCAAAATGCATCACCTCATATTTGTCCGGATTGAACTCCATCTGCCATTTATCTACCCACTTCTCCAATATATCTATATTCTGCTGTAATCTCTGCCAGACCCCCTCACTATCTGCCACTCCACCAATCTTCGTGTCATCTACAGACTCGCTAATCAGACCACCTATACCTTCCTCCAAATCATTTATGTATATCTCAAACAACAGTGGTCCTGCACAGATCCCTGTGGAACACTACTGGTCACAGGTCTCAATTTGACAAACCCCCTTCCACTACTACACACTGTCTCCTGTTGCCTAGCCAGTTTTTAATCCATCTAGCTAGCACACCATGGGCCCCATGTGACTTCACTTTCTCCATCAGCCTGCCGTGGGTAGCCTACCTTTGAGCTCCTACTTTTTAACTTGGCTCCTAACTCCCTAAATTCTGCTTGCAGGACCTCATCCCGTCTTCTACCTACAAATCCACATTTGATATGTGCGAGGCTTTTAAAGAGAGGTTGATTAACGTGCAGGAGAGACATGTTCCTGTGAAAATGAGGGATAGAAATGGCAAGATTAGAGAACCATGGATGATAGGTGAAATTGTGAGACTAGCTAAGAGGAAAAAGGAAGCATACATAAGGTCTAGGCAACTGAAGACAGATGAAGCCTATATGTACCATGACAACTGGCTGTTTGCCCTCCCCCTTCAAAATGTTCTGCAGCCAATCTGAGACATCTTCGACCCATGCACCTGGGAGGCAACATACCATTCGGGAGTCTTGTTTTTGACCACAGAACCGCCTATCTACTCCCCTTACAATTGAATCCCCAATGACTATAGCCCTTCCACTCTTTTGCCCGCCCTTCTGTATGGCAGAGCCAGCCACGTTGCCATGAACCTGGCTACTGCTGCCTTCCCCTGGTGAGCCATCTCCGCCAACAATATCCAAAACCGTATCCCTGTTTTGGAGGAAGATGACTGCAGCGGACACCTGCACTGCCTTCCTGCTCTTTCTCTGCCTTTTGGTCACCCGGTCCCTTTCTCCCTCAGCAATCCTAATCATCAAGGAAGATTTACCCAACTGCTCATTTTGTATTGTATATCATAAGACTGTTAAAGACCAAAATACTGCAATCGTTACAATGGATGCCTGTGTACTTTAGTGTTTTAAAGTAATAAAGCAATTAGAGCAAGAAAATAATATCAATCCTCACTATTATTGATGTGGCCATGTAGCCAACAGTTGAAAGGAT
Source organism: Stegostoma tigrinum (assembly GCF_030684315.1). Lineage (NCBI taxonomy): Eukaryota > Metazoa > Chordata > Chondrichthyes > Orectolobiformes > Stegostomatidae > Stegostoma > Stegostoma tigrinum. Next base: position 59,792,482 of record NC_081355.1, read on the forward strand.
TGAATATGAAAGTATTTTCTTACTTAGTCCTCCTTCTCAAACCCCTTTCATCCTAAATCTCTTCTGATTCTCAGGTTGAAGTTAGTTAAACACATTATTCTTACTCTCCTCTTCTTTCACTGCAAAACAATCCTCGTCCTTTTTCTTTTCAGATACCCAAGAATTATCATCTGGCCAGGAAATGGTATAGGATATTGGAATGGAAGTGGAAGCAGAGACAGTGGATAACAATCAACTGATCTCACATCAGCAACCACCGGTTCAGATATTGGTGCTGCATCTACTCTAACAGCATTGAAGCAGGATGTACAGATGGTGCATCACTGGAGTCAAGGGAAAGAGTAATTCATGTGCCAGCTTCCTACAGGTCAGCAACCTGTATAATATGTATCAAAAGAAGAAAAACTAGAAAAATTCACTAGACATTCTTGGAATTCATTGATGAATAGATTACGAAGGGGTCATAGAACATAGAACATTACAGCACAGTACAGGCCCTTCAGCCCTCGATGTTGTGCCGACCTGTCACACCAATCTGAAACCCATCTAACCTACACTATTCCATGTACGTCCATATGCTTGTCCAATGATGACTTAAATGTACTTAAAGTTGGCAAATCTACTATCGTTGCAGGCAAAGCATTCCATTCCCTTACTACTCTCTGAATAAAGAAACTACCTCTGACATCTGTCCTATATCTTCCACCCCTCAATTTAAATCTATGCCCCCTCGTGCTCACCATCACCATCCTAGGAAAAAGGCTCTAACTATCAATCCTATCTAACCCTCTGATTAATTTATATGTTTCAATGAAGTCACCTCTCAACCTTCTTCTCTCCAACGAAAACAGCCTCAAGTCCCTCAGCCTTTCCTCGTTAGACCTTCCCTCCATACCAGGAGTACCAAACATCCTAGTAAATCTCCTCTGCACCCTTTCCAAAGCTTCCACATCCTTCTTATAATGCGGTGACCAGAACTGTACGCAATACTCCAAGTGTGGCCGCACCAGAGTTTTGTACAGCTGCAGCAAACCTCTTGGTTCCGGAACTCGATCCCTCTATTAATGAAAGCTAAAACACTGTATGCCTTCTTAACAGCTCTGTCAACCTGGGTGGCAACTTTCAATGGTCTGTGTACATGGACACCGCGATCTCTCTGCTCATCTACACTACTAAGAATCTTAGCATTAGCCCAGTACTTTGCCCTCCGGTTACTCCTACCAAAGTGCATCACCTCACACTTGTCCGCATTAAACTCCATTTGCCACCTCTCTGCCCAGCTCTGCAGCTTATCCATGTCTCTCTGCAACCGACAGCATCCTTCGTCACTATCCACAACTCCACCGACCTTAGTATCGTCTGCAAATTTACTAACCCATCCTTCTATGCCCTCATCCAGGTCATTTATAAAAATGACAAACAGCAGTGGACCCAACACCGACCCTTGCAGTACACCACTAGTAACTGGTCTCCAGGATGAACATTTCCCATCAACTACCACCCTCTGTCTTCTTTCAGCAAGCCAATTTACGATTCAAACTGCTATATCTCCCACAATCCCATTCTTCCGCATTTTGCACAATAGCCTAATGTGGGGAACCTTATCGAACGCCTTGCTGAAATCCATATACACCACATCAACCGGTTTACTCTCATCTACCTGTTTGGTCACCTTCTCAAAGAACTCAATAAGGTTTGTGAGGCACGACCTACCCTTCACAAAACCGTGCTGACTATCCCTAATCAATTTATTCTTTTCTAGATGATTATAAATCCTATCTCTTATAACCTTTTCCAACACTTTACCAACAACTGAGGTGAAGTGCGTTTTCCGAGTCTTTACATCACTCAATGTTTGTGTACTCTCTAGCATCACCACAGACCAAGGACCAAGTGATACTGGTGTTATATGAGGCTGGTTGTTATCATCATTATCAGTGGGGGCCCACTGATGTTGTTGATGTTATAGGATTTTGTGGACCGGCTTCCCCCCGTTTTTTATTTTTAAATATATTTTTTGGTGGGGTTCGTCTGGTCCTTGTCTCGGTGGAGGATCTTATCTCATCGATTACGGTTTTTGCTCACTTGTCACTGAAGAGTTGTAAGAGTTCAAGTGCCATTGACAGAGTGAGTCTTGATGTCTTTTGGGCGAACGTATCATATCTCTCGAGGCCAAGGAATTTCATGAGGCGGTTATTCATATCCAGCCACTTGCCTCGTGCGCCCATCACGAAGCCAAAGTATTTGGGGTCCACACCCCCATCAATTCCGTGACCTCAGCATTCAGGTGTTCATATTTCTCTTGTTTCTCTCACCATGCTGTTTCCAGTGCTTTACTGTCATTCTCGTACCGCACTGTGACATCTACAACTGTGATCTTCTGGTCTTTTCTAAATATGAGATCGGGTTTCCATAGGGAGCCGTCTTTAGCAAACAGCCTGGGGTCCACGTACGATGCATGTGTCTGCTTATGATTATAATAAAGGGTTTTTTTTCAATATTTCCATTCGAGGTTTTTTGAAAGTGCAAGAGTAACGTGGCTCACCCCAAGGCTGTTTGAAGTTACAAGACACTGGCAGTCATTGTTTGACAGTGAGTTTCATCTTCAGCAAACAAATGGTTAGCTTTGAATGTGTCTCAGGTCAGTGAATAGCGGGTATTATATTTCTCTGCTTCTGTCCTGAAAATTCTCAATGGTGTTAATAGGTATCTCTTAAGTGGATAGCCCCGTTCACCAAGTAACTTGCCTTGAAGGCAAATGGTGAATGAAAAGCTGAGGTGGCTGGGAATGCCTGATACTGAGGTACTGTAACTACTTCCAGGCTATTGATCGCAACCATGCAGTTTTCATTGGCAGTGATTGTAAATGGGTTTGATGTTGATGGAGCGAAGATTACTGGCTAGTCTGTGAGACCCTTAACAGACACATGTGCATCTGGAGGAGTGCAGTGATCGCCCCAAATCCCAATGCTCTTTCTGACTGACTGCTTGGATCAGAGCAACAAAATTGCTGGCCCTGCAATTATATTCGACTGAATGCAAGAAGCCACATATGTTTCCAGTGGATCTTTGCAGTTAATTGGATGTGTAGTTATTAAAGACCATGGTAATCTTTACAAGCACTGGTGTCAGGTAGCTATCAATACAAATGGGGCTCAGCATAATGGTATAAAGATTTAGGGAGAGGCGCAATCCAACATTCCAACATCTGAAGGCAGCTCATCCTCTGTCTATGTACCCTTGCTGCAGGGCACTTTTTTCTCTGCACTAGCACATTCTCATGCGTCACTTTACAGGTGGTTGACTCTACATATAGCATGCAAGTTTCTGTTACCCAGATTCCTTTGGCTGCAACAACTCCTCTTGAGGAGCTGCTCCTCGCTTGAGGGACTGGCTCTTGAGTGGATAATGCCTTTGGTAAGTGGGTCTGCTGATTTTAATGGTCACTCCCCCAGATGCCTTCACTGACTACTCCATCTCTCCCTACCCACTGCATTTCTTGATGTATCCAACTGTCAGCAACCAAATATCACTTTGGAAACTTGAATCCAAAACTCTGACACCTGAACTGACCATAATGCCCCAGCCTTTCTGCAGAGGTACACAGCCTAGTGCAGTGGCTGTTGAATGCAGCAATGACTTTCCTTACTGTCTGGTGTACCTGCCAGGGCTCTGGAGGCCCATGACTCATTATAAAATATTGGAGTGATCCTGTAATATCCCAATCAGTTGTCCCTTTAATTGTCTTAAATTTTTTTGTCAGATCCAGTTGTCATTCAAACTAGATATGCTTTCTGCTCCTCATAAAATCATTCCCTGACATAATGACAAGGAAACTCTGTTTCAACACCACCCTGCCTCATCAACATATCCACCTCCAAGACCATCCATAAAGGGGCCGGGAAATTTTAGCCAATGTTTCTGTTTAAAAACATACTCTATTTGATTAAGTGTATTGAATAATTTGGTCTACTTTTATCAGATTTCAAATTGCATAAAGTTGTCAAGTAGAAATAGATGTTCTTACTATGGATGCCCCATGCTCTGCAACATTTTTAATTGAAGGTAAGCATTTATTTTCTAACAAAAACTACTGGTCACTGGACCTGGTAACCAAGCATTTCTTTGCAAGGATGTCAACTGGTGCACTGGTGTTATGATATTGTTATCACTTCCCTGAGTGAGATACAACAGGCAGGACAATGTCAAGTGAAAGATTAAAGTGGCAAATACATCTGCTGCGAGTAATTCTGCAGAAAGATGACTCCATGGAATTGGTTTTGCTAAAAACAAAACTAGTTGACTATCTGGAAAAGGGATTGATAATTCAGGCATTGGAAAGGCAAATGCCAAAGGAATTCTCCTGCAGATGCAATGCCTAGAGCATAGTCTGTCATAGAAAACACTGTATTTTGACAGTCCGAACAATATAAATCCATGTGGCATACCATAGCTCTGGCCATTGGCGCATGCTGAATTATGTCATTATCAAAGTGAGGATTTGCCAGGATGTTCACATCACCTGCACCATGACAGGTGCTTTTCCCTAATATGTCTTTTTTTCTATCAATCTGGCTCGAAACATTAGCAGCAGCAGAAGGGCTGCCACAAGGACTGCAGTGTTGATGGACTTGAGGACTCTGAAGAAAGATTTGCTCAATCAGTGCCTAAGAATCAACCAGATGATTTTCAATAGACAGGATCCACAGGAAGTAAGACCTGATCTGCTCTTAAAGCCATCATAAATGGCATTTGCAATGAGATTCTTTCAATGTGAGTTTGGAACTCGAAAAGCTGTTCAGTTACCACAATATAGCTACTAATGCTATTTAAAAAAGGGTTCAACTTGCCCTGGTGATCCTACATGATGATGGTTCTCTAGATTGAAGCCATGCTGCACATTTTACAAAGCCTCCAACATTGAAACTCAGAGGCAGAAAGATGGAGCGCAGACTCGTAAGAAAGTCAGTGTGAGAGAAACAATCTGATGGTAATTGTTGCTCTTGGAGGTTTTGGAGTGAGATCTTTTATTCGTTCACAGGATAAGGGCATCATTGGCTAGGCTAGCATTTATTGCCATCCCTAATCAGGCCAGATCAGGTCAGGATGGCAGTTTCCTTCCCTAAAGGACATTATTGAACCAGATGGGGTTTTCAAACCATCAACAATGGATTCATGGTCACCATTAGATTCTTAATTCCAGATAAAACATAGAACATAGAACAAGAACCTAATAGCACAGTACAGGTCCTTCGGCCCTCGATGTTGCACCAACCTGTGAAACCAGTCTGAAGCTGATCTAACCTACACTATTCCATTATCATCCATATGTTTATCCAACGACCATTTAAATGCTCTTAAAATTGGCGAGTCTACTACTGTTGCAGGCAGGGCATTCCAGAGCCTTACTATTCTCTGAGTAAAGAACCTACCTCTGACATCTGTCCTATATCTATCATCCCTCAGTTTAAAGTTATGCCCCCTCGTGCTAGCCATCACCATCCGAGGAAAAAGCCTCTTACTGTCCACCCTATCTAATCCTCTGATCATCTTGTATGTCTCTATTAAGTCACCTCTTAACCTTCTTCTCTCTAACGAAAACAGCCTCAAGTCCCTCAGCCTTTCCTCATAAGACCTTCCCTCCATACCAGGCAACATCCTGGTAAATCTCCTCTGCACCCTTTCCAATGCTTCCACATCCTTCCTATAATGCAGCGACCAGGATTGTACACAATACTCCAAGTGTGGCCACACCAGAGTTTTGTACAGCTGCAACATGACCTCATGGTTCCGAAACTCAGTCCCTCTACCAATAAAACCTAACACACTGTACGCTTTATTAACAACCCTATCAACCTGGGTGGCAACTTTCAAGGATCTATGCACAAGGAGACCAAGATCTCTCTGCTCATCCACACTACCAGGAATCTTACCATTAGCCTAGTACTCAGTATTCCTGTTACTCCTTCCAAAGTGAATCACCTCAAATTTTTCCACATTAATTTCCATTTGCCACCTCTGAGCCCAGCTCTGTCCCTCTGTAACCTGCAATATTCTTTCACACTATCCACAACTCCATCGACTCATCCGCAAATTTACTAACCTATCTGCAAATTTACTAACCCATCCTTCTACACCCAGGTCATTTATAAAAATGACAAACAGCAGTGGCCCCAAAACTGAACCTTGTCGTAAACCACTAGTAAATGAACTCCAGGAAGAACATTTCCCATCAACCACCACCCTCTGTCTTCTTACAGCTAGCCAATTTCTGACCGAAACCATTAAATCACCCTCAATCCCATGCCTCCGTATTTTCTGCAATAGCCTAATGTAGGAACCTTATCAAATGCTTTACTGAAACCCATATACACCACATCAACCGCTTTACCCTCATCCACTTGTTTGGTCACCTTCTCAATGAACTCGATAAGGTTTGTGAGGCACGACCTACCCTTCACAAATCCGTGTTAACTATCCCTAATCAAATTATTCCTTTCTAGATGATTATAAATCCTATCTCATATAATCCTTTCCAACATTTTACCCACAACTGAAGTAAGGCTCATTAGTCTATAATTACCAGGGTTGTCTCTACTCCCCTTCTTGAACAAGCGGACAACATTTGCTATCTCCAGTCTTCTGGACTACTCCTGTAGACAATGATGACATAAAGCTCAAAGCCAAAGGCTCTGCAATCTCATCTCTGGCTTCCCAGAGAATCCTAGGATAAATCCCATCTGGCCTAGGGGACTTATCTATTTTCACAGTTGCTAACACCTCCTCCTTATGAATCTCAATCCCGTTTAGTCTAATAGCCTATATCTCGGTATTGTCCTCAACACCGTTGTCTTTTTCCTTTGTGAATACTCATGAAAAATAGTCATTTAGCACTCTTCCTATCTCTTTGGACTCCACACACAACTTCCCACTACTGTCCTTGACTGGCCCTAATCTTTCTCTCATCATTCTTTTATTCCTGACATACCTGTAGAAAGTTTTAGAGTTTTCCTTGATCCTACCTGACAAAGACATCTCATGTCCCCTCCTGGTTCTTCTTAGCTCTCTATTTAGATCCTTCCTGGCTAACTTGGAACTCCCAAGCACCCTAGCTGAGCCTTCACGCCTCATCTTTACATAAGCCTCTTTCTTCCTCTTGACAAGAGATTCAACTTCTTTAGTAAAGCACGGTTCCCTCGCTCGCCCACTTCCTCCCTGCCTGACATGTATATATGTATTAAGGACACTCAGTAGCTGTTCTTTGAACAAGCTCCACACTTCAGTTGTGCCCAACCCCTGCAGTTTCCTTCGCCATCCTACGCATCCTTAGTCTTGCCTTTTCCCCAGCTATAACTCTTGCTCTGCAGTATATACCTAACGCTTCCCATCACTGAATTCAAATTCCACCATTTGCCATGGCAGGATTTGAAACTGGCTCCTCAGAACATTGCATGTGTCTCTGGATTAACAATCCAGTGATGATATCACTGGGCCGTTGCCTCCCCTTGGTTCTCCAGTGGCACTGAGTCTTGGTCGGTTACAGTGTGGGTCTATGAGCTATAGGCTGTGCACAGGAATTGAAAGAAGAAAAAGGCTGCAGCCACCCTCAGAGTGGGTAGAGTGAGTGACTCAACCTATGAGGGAACGGGCTACTGCTAACACCTAATCAAAGGGCTTTTAATGGGTAAGAATACGATATGCAACAGTTATGAAAGACTGCATACCCTCAGCTACCCTATGGCATCAAACCTTTCTCTATGTTGTCCCACCTTGGCATAGCCACTGATGAACAACTCTTTAACATGTACATCTCTGTGCATTTTAGGGATTTGAAGAGGGTCAAGTATGTCATCATAACGCAGTTCATGTGCGTGCTTTGTCAATTTTGCTTCCAGTAAAAAGCTGCTCGTGCAGACCTCCCTCCTCGGACCCTCATCTGTGGCCTTGAAGAGGTGTTGGATGTTGCTAAGATATGTTTAATGTCTGCACTGAAAAATTCTCAAATATATGAGAGTTATAACCAGGAACATTTATGCAGAAAGTGATAGTCACATACAAACTTCATCCATGCTACCAAAGTGCCCTCAATGGGATTTGTTATTTTTCTTTCTCCCAAGACATCTTGGTCTAGCCTCTGGTTCCACAACTGGAGTAGAGCAGTTTGGAAGTGGAACCTGTTGGTCCAGAGGTTTGGAGGGGTGACATGTGTGGAGGGAAGGGGGTGGTGGCGAAGTGGGGGTTGTGGTTGCAGTTCTTGCCAGAGACAAGGAAATCGTGTGTCGCACAATAGGGCTGAAAATGGACATGAGAAATGCCATTGGGGTGGAGTAAGTAATTATTGCTGTAAGTTTGATAAAGTAGGCCAAAAAACTCAGTTCTGAGGATAGGTCACTGGACCCAAAACGTTAACTCTTTTTTTCTTTCACAGATGCTGCCAGACCTGCTGAGCTTTTCCAACAACTTTGTTTTTGTTTCAAAAAACTCACTTGGCCTTGCAATAAAAAACAACATAAAAATTGATACAACTTGAACTTAGCCAAAATAATGTAAGTATCAACTCAATTAATCCCTAATTAGTTTCTTAATCACAGTTTGCATTATTAGAGTTTTGGTTTATCTTTGAATCTTACAGACAAGTAATTTTACATTGTGTACCCTGTTTTTACTGGTATAAATGAAAAAGTGAAAGAAATCTGTTCATCTGTTTTTATTTTCCAAACATCTGCTTGGAATCATTGTCCAAGAGTTGGATCACTTAAGTGTGTTTTAAAACTGGGTGTCTCCTGATTTCAGGATTCCAGGTCCCAAACCCAGGTCTTCTGATTTTTCTCAAGAATTTTAAGGAGCTAAACTGGTTTCGGACATGAGCTCGGAGGCAGCGCTCCGATTTGACCAATTCCATTGCTATACCATGATTTTCAGAGAGTTGGCTTTTTAGAGTTGTGGTTTATGGTACCCAAGAGGTGTCATGAACTGGAACCTGCATGAGGAGGACCCTTTGAATGGTTAATCAAAAATTCCTCTTCATGTCCCGCAGACCCTTAATGCTGTATGTGCCATGTGGATATGATATTTTCATGCCCAATCACCATTGCATAAAAGCAAATAGTCTTATAATGAAAGTTGAATATCTTAAAAAATTTTTTAAGAAGAGTCATACATTAATCAGATTTTGTACTATGTTTAAAAATAAGCCTCTTACTACAGGCCAAGTAAAGTGTCAATGATTCCTTTAAAAGGTTCAACAGTTGAAACTGCAAATTTCTTGAAACCACTGAAACTTATTCAAATAAGTATTTTGAAATTAATAGCAGACATCAGAGACCAAAGTTGTTAATCAAGCAGGGTCTTAGCTCTTTCAAGAAACTACTGGCTATCTGGTGGGAGATGTTGGCATCTTGTTTCCCTTCAACTGTCTGGAAGATTAGATGAAAATCATCTGGGGCAAAGGAATAAAATCTTGGCAGTTGCATCCCATAAGTAATACTAACTTTTTTATCTATCTGGTTTCTGCAAATTGAACAGCATTAAAATCATAGCTGTTACTTTTGATTATTCCAAACAGGCTGCTGGGACAAGTATTACATCCGAAATGGGAACAATGCATGATTAATCAAGCTCACATAACCAACTAGTGTTAATATGTCAATTCAATTACCAAAATAGCCATTTCCACTCATTGTATTGCTATATAGAATAAAGAATGGTGAAGTTCTGATGAAGAAACACCAGATATGTTTAACACTGCTTTCTTTGCACAGATGCTGTCAAACCTGTACAGTTTTTCCAGCAATTTCTGTTTTTGTTTCACATCTCCTGCACTCGCAGTTCTTTGTTTTATTATAAAAGAAATGTTCACCAGGCTTCATAAATTAAATCAATAAAGTGAGTTTGTTATGAACAAACTTATTGTTAAAATAAGTGACAAACATTAGTTAACATCTAAAGTATGCCCCAGAATTAAAACCATACCTATATGAGATGTAGAGATGTATAGACATGTAGAGATAATCATTCTTTTTTTAAAATAAGTTCAAAAGTGTAAAAACATAATCTCTGTGGACCATGTATCTGGAAATAAAGGATAAAGTGCAATACAATAAGGCATAGGAATAGAATTGGGCTATTCAGCCAAGTCTACTTCACGATTCAATAAGATCATGGCTGATCTGACAAAGCTTAACTCCACTTTCGTGCCTTTTCTCCATGACTTTCATTCCCTTACTGATTAAAATCTGTCTATCTCAGCCTTGAATATATTCAATGACCCAGGCTTAAAAGCCCTCTGTGGATTGCTGGCAATTGTTAGCATAGATTTCTAGATTTCTCAAATCTATGTTTTCCTGATAAATAAAGCAATAATATCAGTCTTATCTCATCAGAAAGTTCACTTAGAAGCTTCTTCAAAGTCACTTTTATCTAGTAAAAACAGCATGTGGCTTACAGCCCAGATTAAATGATAACCTTTCATTTCTAAGAAATCATATGATATAACATCTCTGCCTATCCAGCAAATTTTGCAACCAGTCCAAGATCTTCTATTTTTTTCACTTAGCTTAATAATTTAAATGTGTATTTTGAGCACCAGAGTTGCTAGGTCACTGATTGTCTATCATCTCCGAGGTAGGCTCTCCTCTTGAAAAGGAAAGGAAGGCGCATCTTGGTTACGAAAAGCGTGATGACTATTAAGTGGTTGTGAATGCGTGGGTCAAGCAAAAGTGGGCTTGCAAAAACTTTTTCACAGGGTGAGGGGACCTCATCCCCAGTGTAAAACTCAGACCATTGTATCTATCACACCATAATCTAATGATATATATTGTACTATTTTCAGATTTTAGTACCACAATTCACAATCCTATTTAGAAAATTATGCTTCATAGCTTGACTGAACATAAAATTCCTTTAGTACAGAGTTGCGTAGCTACTTGCCTTAGAACAGAAAGCATGCTGTCTTTCATAAGTTTTAACAGTAAGGTCAAAGTGCATTTCTTTTTGCAAAATTATTTTTTTTTAATATTCTCCTGGGTACAAACATATCAGTCACTGTAATAAATGGTCTAGCCATCCTGAACAATTCCAACTTCCAATGTGAGGAAGAATCAAATAAACTTATGAAATAAAGCTTGAGTGCCATTTCTGACATTTTTCTGTTAAGATCCTGAAATTATGGCAAACTGGTAAGGCAATTCTCATGGAAAGTCACTCTTAGGAGTGTGGTCATATTGTCCAATATCCAATTATGCAAATAGCCTAGCCACAATCTAATTACTGTATGCTTGTGACTTGAGTGTGAAGTTCATGTCTTATAAATAATATGAGACTATGCTTTGTATATGTAATCAGCCATTTGCCATTAATAAGCAGCATGTTGCTAATCTAATTACAAGCATATCTGAAAACTGCATCAGGAACTATTAAATGTCAATGGAATTGCTAAAAAAAACCTTTGGATGCACGCCTCTACAAACCATTTAAGGGTCATGCTCATGGTGAGTGGAATAAGTGTTTGTTCTTTCTATATTTATTCATGGAACACAGGTGTTTCTGGCATTTATGATTGTAGGCCATATATGAACAACAGTTGAAAATGATCTGAATCCCTTCACTAGTATGTTTATCAATTCCAAGAAATTTGTTTACTTAACGCTGCTGTGCAGACTTACTTCAATTCTTAGGGACAGGCAGCACACCAGGTGTCTACCTATTGCTGAAGAATAGCATGCAAGCTTTGTGTGTAGTAGCCTGTGGCGTTACCTGGTCCCAAAAATCAACACAGGTTTGTTTAGGGAGTGCTGCTATACAGACATTTCCTGCAATACCTCTGATTCTATGTTCTATCAATTTCTGTTCACAACCAGAAAGGGATCAACAATCTGCAAACACAAAGTTATGTATTGATTGCCAAAATAGGCAAGAAAAGAGCATCAAATACCTTTTGCTTCAGTAGCTTTTTTTTCCAAAATTGTGAACGTACTTACTCATTATTTCCACCGATGATTGCTAAATCACCTTTTTCAACTTTTGCAGGAGATTGGTAGTGACCATGGAGAAATAGGTTAAATGGCCATTTATACCATTTCTCAGATGATTCTACCAAAGCTTCCATGGGCATTCTGTTTAACAATTTAATATTTTAAAATCCCCAAACCTAAAATTTTTTTAAAATTCCAAAAAATGTTAAAGATTACGTAGTAATTGGACACAGTCCTCAAGAGATAGGAAAGGGTATGGTTTTCCCTTAAGAGCAGAAAAGCTAAAAAAATGAAAGTCAGAGTGAAGACATATCAGGAGCAAAAGTTGTACTAATTCCTCCCCTTTTCCATCCCACACAATCCTCCTCAAGCGACGCCCTAAATTCTTAGTCTTCAATCTAATGAGCCATCCATCTTGCTCATTTGTCATAACTTTAGAAGAAGAGATGAAGAAACCTGAGAAAGTTGATGTTTAAACTGGGCTTTTGGAGTTGATGCAGCTAGACTAGCAACATAATGGTGGATTAATGGATGTACAAATATTGACAAATCATTAATGAGCAAAAATGAGCAAAGTTGAGCATCTGTAAATCAACGTACTTTCTAATATTTAAAAGATCCTGTAAGTGAGAAAAATGTAATTTTGTTAGGTGGATGGTGAGTCAGACAGATGTCGAATTTGCTAGTGACCTAAGTTTCAAACGTTTCTGTTTGCACGCTTGAGTTTCATTTAAATGCCAACTTAGCCAGACAGATTTGAAGTGATCATAGAATGGCTTCAAGTCAAGACAAAAATTTGATGGCTCATAAGACTGAAGATTAAGAATACTGAAGTGTGGTTTGAGAAGAACCATGTAGGAGGGTAAAGGGGAGGGATTAATATAATTTTGGGTCCACCCAATTTACAGAATGTGAGAAGGTTTGTATGCTTTTGGAGAGAGCAGATATACCTGTACCACCTCCTAAGTCTTAGTAATCATACTTGACCAAATGTAGTTTGTATTTAATGCTATTCATGTAATAAACCTTCTTGTTATGTGAGAAGCCTCTTCTGTGGAAACTTTACAGCAGTGTCGCCTGTGCCACTAATCACTAGAAGTCTAAGACAAAACAAAAATTTATTTTTTCTTTACAGGTGGTCATTGTATTTGCTTTTATAAAACTACAATGGAATATGCCTCCAATACCCTCTAGGCATTCCAGATCATAGCCACTTGTTGTGTACAAAGGTTTCTTGTGTTGTTGCCTTTATCTCATTAATTTCTGATGAGATCAAGAGTGCCTGTGAAGAAATAACACCTACATTACAGTTATATCAGAGGGTGTAAAATCCATAGTTGAACCTTTGGATGCATGCCTCTACAAACCATTTAAGGGTCATGCTCATGGTGAATGGAATAAGTGTTTGTTCTTTCTATATTTATTCATGGAACACAGGTGTTTCTGGCATTTATTTCCCATATGCTACTTCCCTTGAGAAAGTGGCAGTGAGCTAGCTCCCTGAACTGCTGTAGCCATTTGGGTGTCGGTGGATGCACGGGCTGCTAATAGGAAGGGAATTCCAGGATTTTGACCCAGTGGCAGTGTAGGAATGGTAACATGGTTTATTAAGGATTGTGTATGACTTGCAAGTGGTGGTGTTCCGTTACATCTGCTGTCCTTGTTCATCTTTGTGATAGAGTTTCTGGGTTTGGAGCATATGTCCATGGAACCTTCATGAGTTACTGCAGTGCAATTTATATTTATATATTTTTATTATATTTTTATTTTTATTTATATATATTTATATTTATGTCCATGGAACCTTCATGAGTTACTGCAGTGCAATTTATAAATGGTACACTCTGCTGTCCCAGTGCTTTCATGGTGAACATGGTTGATGGTGTATCAATCATGTGGGCTGCTTTGTTCTGTATCATGTTGAGCTTCTTAACCATTGTTGGAGCTTACAAATAAATATCTCCATGGAGAATGGAAATGTGCACACAGACACAGTTTATTTTGTTTGTGGTTCAATAATCAAATTGTGGGATACTTTAAGTGCGAAAAGCATCTAAAGTATATTGTATGCAGGTGCTCTAAGTGATTAGGTAGGCAAATGAAATGTTAGCATTTATTGCAAAGAGAATAGAATGGGGCATTGATGTGGAATATTGACCACGGTTTTATTCTACTTCTCACAAAGGGTATTAGTGCTTTCAACTCAATTCAGAGAACATTGCAGAGATAGTAGGAACTGCCGATGCTGGAGAATCTGAGCTAACATGGTGTAGAGCTGGATGAAAACAGCTGGCCAAGCAACATCAGAGGAGCAGGAAAGCTAACGTTTTGGGTTGAGACCTTTCTGAAGAAGGGTCTTGACCCGAAACATCAGCTTTCCTGCTCCTCTGATGCTGTGTGGCCAGCTGTTTTCATCCAGCTCTACACCGTTTTATCTCAATTCAGAGAACATTTGTTTGACTGATTCCTGAGATAAAAAGATTTTTTTTAAAGGAAAGATTGAACAAGTTATGATTGTGTCAATTGGAGTTTAGAGTAATGGGCAGTAATCTTACTGAAGCCTGTAATATCCTGAGGCAACTTGACATGATGGTCATAAAAGGAAGTTTCCCCTTGTAGGAGAGATGAAAATTATAGGGCAACATTTAAAAATAAAAGATGGAGATGAGGAGAACTTTTTCAGACGGTAATGTAGAGGCCACAATCAGATCGTAATCGTGTTGAAAAGCAGAAAGCGCTGGGGCAACTCGATGAGTCTGGCAGCATTGTGGAGAGAACAATACAGTCAATGATCAAGTCCAGTGACTCTTTGTCAGAATTGGGAATGTGCTTGTTAAATGGTGGAGCAGGTACCAGGGGTCAAATGACCCTCTCCTTCTTCCAATTCATATGTTTATCTGTATTAATTCATTCAAAAAAATACAGAATATCCAATTCAATGGAGAGAGAGCAAGATGAGCCAAATCTGATACATAGTGGGTTCATTATAATGTCACCATAGACAAAGTAACTCAGGATTAATTTGACAATTTCTTTGTGTCAGACGCCAAAGACAATGAATTTGATGTTTCATAATGCTTTGATTTCACGTGGTGTGGGTGTTGTTGGCTAGGCCACTTATTGTCCATCTCTAACAGTCAACCATTTTTCAGTGGGTCTGAAATTACATGTAAGCCAGACTAGATAACGATGGCAGATTTCCTTCTGTAAAGAACATTAGTAACCAGGTGGGTTTTTATGATAATCAGTCGTAGTTGCATGGCCAGCGGGAGGATAACTTTTTTTATCGGAGTTTTCTTTTACTAAATTCAGGTTTCACCATCTGCCATGCTGGGATACAAATATACGTCCCCACTACATGAGCTCAGGATTCTGAATAATTGCTCCTGTGGCATTGTTGTTGTGATTAAAGATATTTTTGTACAATTAATTTGTTTAAGAAATTGTGTCACATGAATAAGAATTACTCTTTTTTCACATTTCAAAATGACAAACCCCCATCAGTTTGAACCAAAATTGTAATGGGGTCAAGAGCTGAGTGGCTCTTACAGACCCTAAACTGAGCATAATTGGGCAGGTTGTTGCTAAGCGAGTGTTGCTTGATCACACTGTTGAGGACACCGTACATCACTTTAGTGCTGATTGAGAGTAGACTAGTTGGTGGTAACGTGCAGGCTGGATTTTTTTATACCTGGTCAAATTTCTACATTGTTGGGTAGATGACAGATTTGTAACTGTACTGGAATAGCTTTGGAATGGCATGGAAAGTTCTGGAGGATAGGTTTTCAGTACCAATGTTGGAATATTCTCTGGGTTCATAACATTTGCAGTATCCAGTGTCATTCCTTGATATCACGAGGAGTGAATCAAATTGTCCGAAGACTGGCATCTTTGATGCTGGAGACCACTGGAGGAGGCTGAGTTGGATGATATACGCCATTGAGTGTTTTGTTCTGCCCTGTTTTTCTTGAAAACAGATGTTGCAAACCTGGCTTTGAGGTGTCTTCTCCATGCAAAGCAGAGTAAATAATTTTGGGTCTTTTTTTAAGTAGATAAAAGACTGCAGCATGGATGGGGTCGGGATCACACAGATCCAGGGTTTTAGTTTAGCTTTCAGTTACAGAAGTTGGGGTTTTTTGGAGGTGAAGCTGCTAGATACAGCTTTAACTTTGCTGCTGCTGCAAAAACTTGAGTCCTCTCTCTGCTACTAGATTCATTCTGTCAGTGTTCCTTCTCCTGGACTGGAGAAGGTAGCAAATGAAGGAAATCTGTTTTGCTGAATTTGCCTTTGTCACAAGTGTGTTTTTGGGATGATGCTATATTGGAACAACTGATGAGTGGTAATTAAAGTACAAAATATTTTGTGAATATTTCAAGAGAGGTAATGCTATGCCAGTTTTTTGTTTGTATTTTAACTGTAGTGTAAGAATAAAGTGTGTTCTGTTTAAAGCCTGGTAGTTCGACCAATCAAATCATATCTGGAATGCTGGGCCTTACAATTGCATTTAAATAAGATAAAAGTTAGTGTCTAGGCTATTTCCTTGATATGTTTTGAAGGGATCTGGTCTAATCAATAATACCAGGCACCTGTTGCTGCAACAGATTGTTGCAAATGCTTTTGCTTTATCTTTTGCACTGATGTGTTGTGCTCTCCCGTTATTCAGAACGGTGATATTTGTAGAACCTCTTTCTCTTGTGAGTTGTTTCAATGCCCACCACCATTCATGATTGAATGTGGCAGAACAGCAGAGCTGCTGACCCTTTGGTTGTTAACAGCATATTGCTGTCCATCAGTTGCTGATCATGCTGTTTGGTAATAGTTCTGTGAGCTATCCTGTGTTATAGCTTCACCAGATTGACATCTCACTTGGTTTAGGCATACCTGGTGCTGCTGTTGGCGTACTCACTGACACTCTTCATTGGGCTAGGTTTGATTCCCTGGCTTGATTGTAATGGTAGCATAGAGGATATGCCAAGTAGAAATAGAAGCAGGATTATTCGACCCTTTGAGTCTGCTCTGTCATTCATTATAGTTATGATTGATCATTCACCTCAGTAGCCTGTTTTTGCTTTTCCCCATATCCTTAGCCCCAAGTGCTATGTCCAACTTCTTCTCGAAATCATAGAGTGTTTTGTCCTTGACTGCTTTCTGTGATGTTGAATTCCACAGGTTCACCACTCTCTACGCAAAGAAACTTCTTCTCATTTCATTTGTAAATGGCATACTCAGTTTTTCCCAGGCTGTGATTCCTGGCTTTGGGCTCTCCTGCCATCAGGAGTGGGAATAAATGGGTTCTTTTCTCGCTATCGGTTACTAGTGGAATACCACAAGGATCAGTGCTTGAGCCCCAGCCATTCACAATATACATAACTAACCTTGATGAGGATGCAAAGTTTCCAAAAACTGGGCATTTTTCAATTTTTCAATACTTGCTTGTGGGGTGGGTGGGGATTGTGAGTTGTTAAAAGGACACAAGGAGGATGCAACGTTATTTTGATGCGTCATTTGAGAGGGCAAATATTTGGCAGATGCAGTGCAATGTAACATTCATGGTACAAAAGTGTCAGGCAGTGATTATCTTCAACAAAATATAATCTAACCACCACCTGTTGACAGTCAGTGGTGTTACCATCACTGAATATCCCACTATCAACATCATGGGGATTACCTTTGACCAGAAACTCAACTGGACTCACCATGTAAGTATAGTGGCTGCAAGAGCAGGTTAGAGGCTGCGAATGCTGCAGCAAGTAACTCACCTACTGACTCCTCACAGCCTGCCCACCATCTACCAGGCACAAGTCAGGAGTGTGATGTAATACTCCCCACTTGCCTCGATGGTTGCAGCTCCAGCAACACTCAAGATGCCTAACACCACCCAGGACAACACAGTCTGCTGGATTGGCACCACATCTACAAACATCCACTCCTTCCACCATCGGCACGCAGTAGCAGCAGTGTTTACAATCTATAAGATGCATTGCAGAAATTCACCAAAGATCCTTGTATAGTATCTTCCAAACACACGACGGCTTCTATCTAGAAGGACAAGAGCAGCAGACGCATGGGAACATCACAAACTGCAAGTTCCCCTCCAAACCTCTCACCATCCTGATATCACTCTTCTTTCATTGTCACTGGGTCAAAGTCCTGGAATTCCTTCCTAAGGGCATTGTGGTCTGCCCATAGCCAGTAATGCCCGTGTCCCAGAGGCAAATATAAGGTAGTGGCTAAATGTGAAGTTATGTACTTTTCAGTGTGAAGAACAAAAAAAATCAGGGTATTATATAAATGGTGACATATTTGGAAATGTATGTGTACAAAAGGATCTGGGTGTCCTTGTACAATAGTCAATGAATTTGACAGGTAGAGGAAGCAAACAATTAGGAAGCCAAATGGTATATTGGCCTTCATTGCAAGAGGGTTTGTTTTGGGAAATAAGAATGTCTTAATGTAATTATACAAGGCCTTGGTGAGATTAAACCATGATATTGCATCCTGTTTTGGTCTTTGTACTTAAGAAGGATATACATGTTATAGAGGGAGTACAGCAGAGGTTCATTAAGTTGATACTGGAGAAATTCGTTTGACTGAGCCTGTATTCACTAGAGTTTAGAAGGATCAGAGAGAATCTGATTGAAATGTATTAAATTCAAATTAGGGCAGCACAGCGGCTCAGTGGTTAGCACTGCAGCCTCACAGTGCCAGGGACTCGGGTTCGATTCCAGCCTCGGGTAACTGTCTGTGTGGAGTTTGCACATTCTCCCTGTGTCTGTGTGGGTTTCCTTCGGGTGCTCCGGTTTCCTCCCACAGTCCAAAGATGTGCAGGCTACGTGGATTGGCCATGCTAAATTACCCACATAGTGTTCAGGGGTGTGTGGGTTATAGGGAGATGTTTCTGGCTTGGATGCTTCAAGGGTTGGTATGGACTTGCTGGGCCGAAGGGCCTGTTTCCACACTGTAGGGAATATAATCTAATCTAATAGGGCTGGTCAGATGCCAGGGAGATGATTTCCACGGTTGGGGACCCCAGAACCAGTGGTCACAATCTTAGGATGCAGGCTAGGCTATTTAGGACGTGATGAGGCAAAATAACATCTCATAGACAGCGAACCTGGGGAATTCTCGACTGCAGAAGGTTATGGAGGCCAATTTATTGAATATGACCTCATTGAAAGCTGTAAACCCAATCTCTTCCTTATGTGTTTGAATGGGGTTGCCAACTGGAGTTAGGCAAGGACTGGGAACAATCACAAGGAAATTCACTACTAACAGTTCTGTACAACTAGCTCATTTTTGGTGTATGGGATAGCATTAATCTAAACAGAAGAGAGCTTAGAAAAAAAACCCCTGTATAAAAAATTTTGAGACGGTTCATTTGTTTTGGCTTACATGCATAGTCCTTTCTGATTGTAATACATGTAAATAGAACAGTCAACTTATGCTTTAGAATTGCTGTCAGCTATATATTGATATACTTCATGAAAAGAAAGATAACAGCAGCAAATGGGACCTGATCTAACAAAGCTTCCATTGAAGATTATAACAGATTGTGACTTGATCAGTCAACCACAATAGCAACATTTATTATGCTTCATAATTCTGCTGTGTTTTAGAGCACCATTGTTAACTATGCTAAAAACAAACTTGTACAATGTGTTCTTCAATTAACACAGTAAATTATTATTGGGGAATATTTCTTCTTGGTACAAGTTGAATTATAGCATGATCTGCAGTATATTTTTTAAAAAGGAAACAACCTTTCGCCAGATAGCAACAGGGATTTAATCATTAAAAGTGAGAAAAAAGGGCAAATTTCTTTACCTACCCCGATCCTTGGAAAAGAAACAGGAAGCAATCAAAATGGAACAGTTCCCAACGATTCCCCTTTTAAATATTGTCAGTTTGATGGTGGAAGAGGCTTTCTCAGCATTCAAACAGCATCTTCACTGAGAAATGCAAACTGATATCCCATGCTATTCACATGGTGTTGTAACCTTTTATTGAGTGGAGTAGATAGCTGATAAATTGCACATGCAGTTGTTGGAAAGCTAGCAGCATTATTGCAAGTGGGAGAAAACTCCTTTTATGGAATAGGACTGGTAGATGAAAATTAAAAGGATCTGCTATTATGCGCTCCCTTCCCAGTGGCCAAGTGCTTGACACATTGTCACAATATTTCACAATACTCCTACAGAACTACATTGTTTCTGACATGTTTCCTGAGTGACAGACAATAACATACATGTAGCTGCCCACCAGTTTGTAGCAAATTTGTATCGAATAGTTTGGATTCTACCAACTATTCTGTCTTCTGTCAATCCTGATGTAGCACCAGAATTGTGTTGCCATTTTTTTGTTGTTTCACGTTTGATGGATCAAAGCTCCAGTTGGTAGCAATGTGCACACAAAACATGTCCAATTTAGAAGTGGGGGAAGCTTTTCATTAGTGCAACCACTGTCAGCTGATAGTACTGCATCAATAGATGGCCGATTAGGGAGGCTTCTGGCCAACAGGACGTCTCTGGATCATGGATACAACATACCTACTTCACACATTATCATTTATATCAGGCTTCAGAGCATAAGGTGGCATGGGTGTTTTCAAAATTAAGCTTTACTTGTAATGACTTCACTTTAGATGAGATTCACTTTAATCATATGTGCATCATCAATATTTACAACAATGAGTTTAGTCATGGAGCACAATGTACTGTCACACCTTGTGTTTGGCATAGATTGATGAGGATTGGTGAGTTCTGGACATTGCCTTTGTGGAAGAAATAGTGTTCTGATTTTGTGGTCATTCCTTTTGGATGTTAACATTAGTGTCCAGTATTGTATTTGCCTCTCGATGGGACATGCCTTAAATAAATGTAGACTCAACTGTCCCTTTATTCTGCGCATGATAAAAGATATTGCCTGAGATCACTGTCAATGGGGATAATTGAACTCCAAGTCCTGAAAGGACCTAGTTAGTCAACACTCTGAGATGGACATTTAGATAATGCTGTCACCACCCTTTAACCTAGATAATAAAATGTGAGGCTGGATGAACACAGCAGGCCAAGCAGCATCTCAGGAGCACAAAAGCTGACGTTTCGGGCCTAGACCCTTCATCAGAGAGGGGGATGGGGAGAGGGAACTGCAATAAATAGGGAGAGAGGGCGAGGCGGACCAAAGATGGAGAGTAAAGAAGATAGGTGGAGAGAGTATAGGTGGGGAGGTAGGGAGGGGATAGGTCAGTCCAGGGAAGACGGACAGGTCAAGGAGGTGGGATGAGGTTAGTAGGTAGCTGGGGGTGCGGCTTGGGGTGGGAGGAAGGGATGGGTGAGAGGAAGAACCGGTTAGGGAGGCAGAGACAGGTTGGACTGGTTTTGGGATACAGTGGGTGGGGGGGAAGAGCTGGGCTGGTTGTGTGGTGCAGTGGGGGGAGGGGACAAACTGGGCTGGTTTAGGGATGCAGTAGGGGAAGGGGAGATTTTGAAACTGGTGAAGTCCACATTGATACCATATGGCTGCAGGGTTCCCAGGCGGAATATGAGTTGCTGTTCCTGCAACCTTCGGGTGGCATCATTGTGGCAGTGCAGGAGGCCCATGATGGACATGTCATCTAGAGAATGGGAGGGGGAGTGGAAATGGTTTGCGACTGGGAGGTGCAGTTGTTTGTTGCGAACTGAGCGGAGGTGTTCTGCAAAGTGGTCCCCAAGCCTCCGCTTGGTTTCCCCAATGTAGAGGAAGCCGCACCGGGTACAGTGGATGCAGTGTACCACATTGGCAGATGTGCAGGTGAACCTCTGCTTAATGTGGAATGTCATCTTGGGGCCTGGGATAGGGGAGAGGGAGGAGGTGTGGGGACAAGTGTAGCATTTCCTGCGGTTGCAGGGGAAGGTGCCGGGTGTGGTGGGGTTGGAGGGCAGTGTGGAGCGAACAAGGGAGTCACGGAAAGAGTGGTCTCTCCGGAAAGCAGACAGGGGAGGGGATGGAAAAATGTCTTGGGTGGTGGGGTCGGATTGTAAATGGCGGAAGTGTCGGAGGATGATGCGTTGTATCCGGAGGTTGGTAGGGTGGTGTGTGAGAATGAGGGGGATCCTCTTAGGGCGGTTGTGGCGGGGGCGGGTGTGAGGGATGTGTTGCGGGAAATACGGGAGATGCGGTCAAGGGCGTTCGCGATCACTGTGGGGGGAAAGTTGCGGTCCTTAAAGAACTTGGACATCTGGGATGTGCGGGAGTGGAATGTCTTATCGTGGGAGCAGATGCGGCGGAGGCGGAGGAATTGGGAATAGGGGATGGAATTTTTGCAGGAGGGTGGGTGGGAGGAGGTGTATTCTAGGTAGCTGTGGCAGTCGGTGGGCTTGAAATGGACATCAGTTGCAAGCTGGTTGCCTGAGATGGAGACTGAAAGCTCCAGGAAGGTGAGGGATGTGCTGGAGATGGCCCAGGTGAACTGAAGGTTGGGGTGGAAGGTGTTGGTGAAGTGGATGAACTGTTCGAGCTCCTCTGGGGACAAAGAGGCGGCGCAGATACAGTCATCAATGTACCGGAGGAAGAGGTGGGGGTTGGGGCCTGTGTAGGTGTGGAAGAGGGACTGTTCCACGTAACCTACAAAGAGGCAGGCATAGCTGGGGCCCATGCGGGTGCCCATGGCCACCCGCTTAGTCTGTAGGAAGTGGGAGGAGTCAAAAGAGAAGTTGTTGAGTGTGAGGACGAGTTCAGCTAGGCGGATGAGAGTGTCGGTGGAGGGGGACTGGTCGGGCCTGTGGGACAGGAAGAAGCAGAGGGCCTTGAGGCCAACTCCATGCGGAATGCAGGTGTACAGGGACTGGACGTCCATGGTGAATGTGAGGTGTTGGGGGCCAGGGAATTGGAAGTCCTGGAGGAGGTGGAGGGCATGGGTGGTGTCACGGACGTAGGTGGGGAGTTCCTGGACCAAAGGGGAGAAAATGGAGTCCAGATAGGTGGAGATGAGTTCGGTGGGGCAGGAGCAGGCTGAGACGATGGGTCGACCAGGGCAGGCAGGTTTGTGGATTTTGGGAAGGAGATAGAAACGGGCCGTGCGGGGTTGGGGAACAATGAGGTTGGAGGCTGTGGGTGGGATGTCCCCTGAGGTGATGAGGTCGTGAATGGTGTTGGAGATGATGGTTTGGTGCTCGGGTGTGGGGTCATGATCGAGGAGGCGGTAGGAGGTGGTGTTGGAGAGTTGGCGTCTGGCCTCGGCGATGTAGAGGTCAGTGCGCCATACTACCACTGCGCCACCCTTGTCTGCGGGTTTGATGGTGAGGTTGGGGTTGGGCCCCAGCTATGCCTGCCTCTTTGTAGGTTACGTGGAACAGTCCCTCTTCCGCACCTACACAGGCCCCAAACCCCACCTCTTCCTCCGGTACATTGATGACTGTATCGGCGCCGCCTCTTGCTCCCCAGAGGAGCTCGAACAGTTCATCCACTTCACCAACACCTTCCACCCCAACCTTCAGTTCACCTGGGCCATCTCCAGCATATCCCTCACCTTCCTGGACCTCTCAGTCTCCATCTCAGGCAACCAGCTTGCAACTGATGTCCATTTCAAGCCCACCGACTGCCACAGCTACCTAGAATACACCTCCTCCCACCCACCCTCCTGCAAAAATTCCATCCCCTATTCCCAATTCCTCCGCCTCCGCCGCATCTGCTCCCACGATAAGACATTCCACTCCCGCACATCCCAGATGTCCAAGTTCTTTAAGGACCGCAACTTTCCCCCCACAGTGATCGAGAACGCCCTTGACCGCGTCTCCCGTATTTCCCGCAACACATCCCTCACACCCGCCCCCGCCGCAACCGCCCTAAGAGGATCCCCCTCGTTCTCACACACCACCCTACCAACCTCCGGATACAACGCATCATCATCCGACACTTCCGCCATTTACAATCCGACCCCACCACCCAAGACATTTTTCCATCCCCACCCCTGTCTGCTTTCCGGAGAGACCACTCTTTCCGTGACTCCCTTGTTCACTCCACACTGCCCTCCAACCCCACCACACCCGGCACCTTCCCCTACAACCGCAGGAAATGCTACGCTTGTCCCCACACCTCCTCCCTCTCCCCTATCCCAGGCCCCAAGATGACATTCCACATTAAGCAGAGGTTCACCTGCACATCTGCCAATGTGGTATACTGCATCCACTGTACCCGGTGCGGCTTCCTCTCCATTGGGGAAACCAAGCGGAGGCTTGGGGACCGCTTTGCAGAACACCTCCGCTCAGTTCGCAACAAACAACTGCACCTCCCAGTCGCAAACCATTTCCACTCCCCCTCTCATTCTCTAGATGACATGTCCATCATGGGCCTCCTGCACTGCCACAATGATGCCACCCGAAGGTTGCAGGAACAGCAACTCATATTCCGCCTGGGAACCCTGCAGCCATATGGTATCAATGTGGACTTCACCAGTTTCAAAATCTCCCCTTCCCCTACTGCATCCCAAACCAGCCCAGTTTGTCCCCTCCCCCCACTGCACCCACACAACCAGCCCAGCTCTTCCCCCCCACCCACTGTATCCCAAAACCAGTCCAACCTGTCTCTGCCTCCCTAACCGGTTCTTCCTCTCACCCATCCCTTCCTCCCACCCCAAGCCGCACCCCCAGCTACCTACTAACCTCATCCCACCTCCTTGACCTGTCCGTCTTCCCTGGACTGACCTATCCCCTCCCCACCTCCCCACCTATACTCTCTCCACCTATCTTCTTTACTCTCCATCTTCGGTCCGCCTCGCCCTTTCTCCCTATTTATTCCAGTTCCCTCTCCCCATCCCCCTCTCTGATGAAGGGTCTAGGCCCGAAACGTCAGCTTTTGTGCTCCTGAGATGCTGCTTGGCCTGCTGTGTTCATCCAGCCTCACATTTTGTTATCTTGGAATTCTCCAGCACCTGCAGTTCCCATTATCTCTGATACCACCCTTTAACCTCCTCACTTTCTACCTTAATTGATGTTCGCACGTCATCCAGGATGCTAGGCACTTCCTATTTCACTCCTCCGTGCCCATTACTTTTGGCATTTTGAACTAATCTCTTCTCCACCTTCTCTTAAAGGAGAACAGAACCAGATTCTCCATATTGTTGAAGTTCTTCATCCTAGATCCATACTCATAACTCTTTTCCATACCCTTTCCAATGCTATCACGTTCTTCCTAAAGTGTAGTACCCTATGTTGGACACAATACTCCAGGTGAAGCTGAATTTAGTAGAGGTTTACCAAAACTGCTTTGTACTCTGCCTTTATGTTGTTGTTGTTGATTACCTTGACTGAGTGTTGCAGACTGGCACATTCCAAGGTCCAGAACTACGTGCTGAGGGATGCACTGAAGCTTGGGGCCGCTGCTGCCACAGTGGGGAAAGATCATTGTCTATGGTCTTTCAGCCAAAGTAAATGGTGGTCCATCCAGTTATCGGACCCCCATCCCCACCCTGCATGGCCCCAGCAGCACCCTCCCCCTCACCCCGTCAATGCATCAAATATAAGTAAATATAATCTTGTACGAGTAGGAAATGGGTTTGGTTTGTTTGCCAGATAAAATCACACTCCAATGTTTGTTTCTTCATATGTTACTGTGCAGAACCGAACTGCTTTTGTAGCTATGTATGTATATCACAATATTTTTAAGATTAAAGTATATTTTTGAAATTCAAAAAGCATTCTGTCTTTATGTCATGAATTCTGTATACCTTATTAACCATCTCGACCTGTTCGCTGCCTTCAATGGTTTTTGTATACACATCCATTTGTCCATATTCCTCGGATTCCTTTTAAAATAATATAGTTATTCAAATTGATGCCAAGCAAACATTTACATCCACCTGAGGTATCAAAAAGCTCTCCTTTCATACTTCCAAACCCCAATTAGTATAAACAATTTAATCAATCAACTTGATAAGAAAATCCTTCCACACTCAGAATCAACCGAGCTGACCATCTCTGCACAGTGCCAGGTTTTCTTTAGATAAAAGAACTGAAACTGTTCAGTGTGCACTTGTAGCCTACCTAATATCTTTAATAGTTTTAGCAAGACTTTCCTATTTTTATACTCCATTCCCTATAAAATAAAGGCCAACAGTCCATTTGCCTTTCTCATTACCTGCTGAACTTGAATGCAGGCTTTTCTTGCTTTATGAACTCCTCAATCCCTCTGTGCTGCAGCTTTCTGTAATCTTTCCTCATTTGAATAATATTCAGCTCTTTTATTTTTTTCTGCCAAAGTGCATTTTTGCTCTTCATATGTTATCTGGCAAGTTTGCGCCCACTCACTTAATTTATTCGAATCCCTCTGTAGTCTCTTTGCGTCTTCTTCACCACTTGCATACCATCTCTGAACATATCCTGTTCATTACCTTTGCTAGTTTGGTTTACCCCATCTAAATGAAGCTTAAAGTCACACACACTTAGTGCACTACTTTTTTATATGTCCTCATTATCTTGAATAATTCTCTGTTCTACAGAACAGCTACTGTTAGAGTAGTCCTGCCAGTGCCTTCTTCCCCTTGTTTTTTCTAAACTCCACCCAAATTTATTCTACACCAACTGATCCAAGATCATTTCTGGCTATGATATACTTATTCTGTCTTGTACTAACCAAGCTATCACACCACTCCTTCCTTCCTTCCTGTCATTGAAAAATCAAATACCCCGGAATACCAAGTTTACAACTTTAATCTCCTTATAACAATGTCCCATTATGGGTATTATATCGCATCTATTAATCTCTATTTGTGCTGTTAATTAATTTAGTTTGTTCTGGATACCATGTATATTTAAATAAATTGCCTTTAATTTTGTTTTTTTTAAGTCTTATTTCCCCCTTTGATCCCATTTACTGCTGTTGTCATATGCTTGTTCACTGTATCCTTTCCTGTTCCATTCTGGGTATCAATATTAAAATAATTGTCCAGCAAAGCCAATATATCCTTTTACTTTGTAAGCCTACATATCCCTGCTACTGAACCCTTCCTGCCTTTGTTATTCCCTACTGTACCTGCATGACCTGATGTGTTTTGTTTGACTTTTGGCTGAAACTATTAATAGAGTTAATAAAGTGAGTGGATGTACACAAGATGATTAAGATGGATCATATCAGATTTCAATGAATTAACTTGTTTTTTTTACTTCTGTTTTCTGTGCTTTCATTCTCCTTGATGTGTTTTGTTTGCCTGTATTCTCACTGCAGCCAGTTCTCTGACAGAACATAAATTTTAACTTGCTTTCTTTGGGTCTGCAACAAAGCAAATCATGGATGGATGAAGAAAGAAACAACATCAATGTCGTTGTTGTTTGTATCTAAATTTATTCAAAACAGAAGAAGATTCTGTGTGATGCACTAGATTTATAATTGTCTATTATTTCAGAAATCTGGATCTCAATTCAATCCATACTGATAAAATGAAAGTCAACCACAGATCAGGCCGGCTCTGATCACTCTTTTGTAGCGGTGTAACTCATGCCAATGAACCAGAAAGGTATTTTGAGCATATCAGACAAATTTCATCAGTTCAGATATGTACACTATAGCTCACATTGCTCATGTTATCATAACATCCCCTCTATTGGCAGGCTGAGTTCCTGCAAGCACAAATCATCCAAATTTCTTCTGGAATCTTAATATCCCTACAGTGTGGAAGTAGGCCATTCGGCCAGTTGAGTCCACATCAACCCACCAAACAGCATCCCACCCAGATCTCCTCCACCCCTGTAACCTTGCACAACTTATGGCTAATCCACATAACCTTCACACCCCTGGACACTAAGGGCAATTTAGCATGGCCAATCCACATATCCTGTACATCTTTTGACTGTGGAAGGAAACTTGAGCACCCAGAGGAAACCCAACAGACACAGGGAGAATGTGCAAACTTCTCAGACAGTTCTCCAATGGTGGAAGCGAACCCAGGAACTCGATGCTGTGAAACAGCCATGCCTCTGACCCACTGTCCCACTGTGCCACCCATAGATTCCATAAGTTCCAAATGTGAGTGACACACACACATAATATCACTTCTTAAATTATGTCATAAAACAATACATGTATGATCTTTTAATGCAACATTTTATTGACTACAAGCCAGCCAGTACACTGAGCACAATCATATTTCTCCAAACATTTCACTTTTAATTAAAGCTTTGCATGCAATTGAAAGTTGTTACCTATGTTACCAAATATGCATGATCATTAATGAAAGTATGGAATCTCTATTAATTTTCACTTTTGTTATCTCTACATTAACCAAAGACCTCATTTACGTCTTGGTTTATTCACAGACACAGATTAAAATCCACAGCTGAGTTGAGAGTGCCTGCCCAGATACCAAAGCAAGACTTGAGGAACATGATCCCAAGAAATCTAGCAAAACTGAAGTTAATAGTTATTTGGGGGAAATCTCCAGGTGCACAAAGAAAGATGGTTGTGGTTGTTGCATGCAATTATCTTGGTGACTTGGCATCACTGCAGTTCTTTGGGCCAGGAGAGATATTTTTGGAATCACCCTGTTTCAGACGTGTTATCACACACCTGTGGAGCAGGTGATCTTCACAGCCAGAAACAGTAACACTGCGGCCCAAAAGCGCCTCCTTGGGTCAGGAATGTCTGAGGCATAACTAACTTAGGCAGCTCTTTCAATAATTCCCCTCTCTTTCTCATAAAATCAGTTGCTAATGAGCAGCTTTCTGTTTGACACACTAGAGTGAGCTTTGCGCTTTCTTTCTCTAAATGGATGCATTAAACAGGACAGATCCAGCGTTAATTAGACATGTGACAAGGCTACAATGTGCTATCAAACATTCCCAAAACATTAAGGATACAGGCTTAATGTTCTTCGTACACTGTCCGCAAGTCCATAAGATATAGGAACAGAATTAGGTCATTCAGCCCATCAAGTCTACTCTCCCATTTGATTATGTCTTATATGTTTCTCAACCTGATTCTTCTGTCTTCTCCTTGTAATCCTTGATCTCCTTACCAACCAAGAACCTATCTATCTCTGTCTTACATACACTCAAAGACTTGGCCTTCATGACTTTCTGCAATGAGTACCACAGATTCATTGCCCTCTGCTGAAGAAACTCCTCCTCATCTCAGTACTAAAATGTCATCCCTTCATTCTAAGGTTCTTTGAGGGTCCTAGTCTCTCCGACTAGTGGAAACATCTTCTTCATTTCCACTCAATACACGTCTCTCAGTATTCTGTAATTTTGAATCAAATTCCCCCTTCATCCTTCTAAACCCAATCAAGTACAGACAGTGACCTCAACTGCTCCTCGTGCAGTTTCATATGACATGGGGCCTAAAACTGCTCACAATATTCCAAACATGGCCTGAGTAGTGCCTGGTACAGCCTCAGCCACACATTTCTGCACTTGTATTCTAGCCCTCCGGAAATGAATGTTAACATTGCATTTGCCTTCCTAACTGCCAAGTGAGCCTGCACATAAACTTTGAGAATCCTGTATTAAGACTCCTAAATCCCTTTGTGCTTCCCCATTTAGAAAATAGTCTACACCTCTATTCTTCTTGTCAAAGTGCATAAGGTCACACTTTCCCACATGGTATTCCATCTTTACCTCTTTGCCCACTATCCTAGCCTTTCCAGGTCCTTCTGCAGCCTACCCACCTCCTCAACACTATCTCTCCCTCCATTCATCCTTGAGTAATCTGCAAACTTAGCAAAAATGCCCTCAATTACTTCATGCAGATCGTTAATGTATAACTTAGAATATCCTTTATTGTCATGTGCATTCATTGTATAATACAGTGAAAAATGTGTACTGTCACCATATGTAGGCGTCATTCACAAAACATGGAGCAAAATTTTTTTAAAGAACTTAAGAGTCCAACTTTTCCTTTTCCACTGCGATAGCATGCTGCTGCCAGAGTCCTGGTCCATGCCATTTCAGTGAGAGTGTCCGGCTCCAGGTTTCCCAGCCCATGCTATGCTGCTGAAACTGACCCACTCAAGACTATACCAGCCCAAGCCATGTCACAGCCAGGGGCCCTCTCCACACCAAAGCGTGAGTCTCACTCCAGGCTTCAATGTCCGACCAACTGACTCTGTAGCCATGCTGCCTCTGAAGACACCATCACTGCTGTGGAGCCCTTCAACACCACCTCCTACATAATGTGAATAGTTGTGGTCCCAACACTGATCCCTCTGGAACTCTACTAGTCACCTGCTGCCATCCTGAAAAAGTCCCTTTATCCCCATTCTCTGCTTTCTGCTAGTCAGCCAATTCACAATCCATGCCAGAGATTGCTCTTCATGCCGTGTGTTCTTACCTAATTTAGCAACCTCCTATGTGGCACCTATTCAAAGGCCTTTGGAAATCTAAATAGATCATGTCAACTTGCTCTCCTTTGCTTAACTTGGTCATTACCCCCTCAACCAATTCTAACAGATTTGTCAGGCATGATCTCCCCTTGATGAAGCTGCACTGACTCAGCCCGACTTTACCATGCACTCCCAAGTACATAGAACATAGAACATAGAACATTACAGCACAGTACAGGCCCTTCGGCCCTCGATGTTGTGCCGACCTGTCATACTGATCTCAAACCCGTCTAAACTATACTATTCCATGTACTTCTATATGCTTATCCAATGACGACTTAAATGTACCTAAAGTTGGCGAATCTACTACCGTTGCAGGCAAAGCGTTCCATTCCCTTACTACTCTCTGAGTAAAGAAACTACCTCTGACATCTGTCCTATATCTTTCACCCCTCAATTTAAAGCTATGCCCCCTCGTGCTCGCCGTCACCATCCCAGGAAAAAGGCTCTCCCTATCCACCCTATCTAACCCTCTGATTATTTTATATGTTTCAATTAAGTCACCTCTCAACCTTCTTCTCTGCAATGAAAACAGCCTCAAGTCCCTCAGCCTATCCTCATAAGACCTTCCCTCCATACCAGGCAACATCCTAGTAAATCTCCTTTGCACCCTTTCCAAAGCTTCCATATCCTTCTTATAATGCGGTGACCAGAACTGTACACAATACTCCAAGTGCGGCTGCACCAGAGTTTTGTACAGCTTCACCACAACCTCTTGGTTCCGGAACTCGATCCCTCTATTAATAAAAGCTAAAACACTGTATGCCTTCTTAACAGCCCTGTCAACCTGGGTGACAACTTTCAAGGATCTGTGTACATGGACACCGAGGTCTCTCTGCTCATCTACACTGCTAAGAATCTTACCATTAGCCCTGTACTTTGCCTTCCAGTTACTCCTACCAAAGTGCATCACCTCACACTTGTCTGCATTAAACTCCATTTGCCACCTCTCAGCCCAGCTCTGCAGCTTATCTATGTCTCTCTGCAACCTACAGCATCCTTCGTCACTATCCACAACTCCACCGACCTTCGTGTCGTCTGCAAATTTACTAACCCATCCTTCTACGCCCTCAAGCAGGTCATTTATAAAAATGACAAACAGCAGTGGACCCAACACCGACCCTTGCGGTACACCACTAGTGACTGGTCTCCAGGATGAACATTTCCCATCAACTACCACCCTCTGTCTTCTTTCAGCAAGCCAATTTCCGATCCAAACTGCTATATCTCCCACAATTCCTTTCCTCCGCATTTTGTACAATAGCCTACTGTGGGGAACCTTATCGAACGCCTTGCTGAAATCCATATACACCACATCAACCGGTTTACTCTCATCTACCTGTACTCTGTATTCTCATCCTTAATAATGGATTCTAAAGTCTTACCAATGTCTAAGGTCAGACTAACTGGCCTAAAGTTTCCTGTCTTCTGCCGCCCTCCTGTCTTAAACCGTGGTGTTACATTAACCAATTTCCAGTACTCTGGGATACCCCCTAACTCCAGTGATTCCTGAAAGATCACCACCAACACCTCTACAATCTCCTCAGTCAGCTCCTTCAGAACTCTGGAATGTAGGCCCAATCCAGGTGATTTTTCACCTTCAGACTGTTGAGATTCCCTAGAACCTTCTCCTTCATGACAGCCACCACACTAACCTCTGCCCCTGACTCTCTTGACATTCTAGTATGCCAACATTGTCTTCCAGCATGAAAATTGATGCAAAGTACTGATGCCATTACTACTTCTCCAATTGCATTTTCTAGTAGTGCAATGCTGACTCTTAGCTCTCACTTACCTTTTATACATCTAAAGATGTTCTTGCATACTTCTTATACATTAATAGCTAGCTTATCCTCATTTTCACCTTTCCCCCACCTTACTGTTCTTTTACTTGTCTTCTGCTGGTTTTTAAAAGTTTCCCCATCATCTGGCTCCCAATCATTTTCACCACATTGTATGTTTTTCCTTTTGCTTTTATGTTGTTCCTGACTTATCTTATCAGTCATGGTTACCTTGTTCTCCTTTAATGTATTTCTTCTTTCTTGGGATACATTTCTGCTGTGCCTCTCTAATTACTCAGAGAAACTCCTGTCCAACCATTCTCTCCAACGGTAGGTGCAACAAAAGCTGAATACTGAGCAAA
Organism: Stegostoma tigrinum; assembly: GCF_030684315.1. Taxonomy (NCBI): domain Eukaryota; kingdom Metazoa; phylum Chordata; class Chondrichthyes; order Orectolobiformes; family Stegostomatidae; genus Stegostoma; species Stegostoma tigrinum. The sequence goes on from NC_081355.1 coordinate 59,824,947, forward strand.
GGCTCCTCTACACTGTCCTTGACAAACTCCAAGGGTAGTTACAGCACAGGAACGGGCAAAATAACTAGAATTGGAGGATTGTAAAGAGTTCAAATACCTATAAGGATTGAAAGGCCACAGTTACAAGAAAGTGGTGGATATCTCGGTGGCTCAGTGGTTAGCACTGCAGCCTCACAGTGCCAGGGACCCTGGTTCGATTCCCACCTCGGGCAACTGTCTGTGTGGAGTTTGCACATTCTCCCCGTGTCTGTGTGGGTTTCCTCCGGGTGCTCCGGTTTCCTCCCACAGTTCAAAGATGTGCGGGCTAGGTGGATTGGCCATGCTAAACTGCCCACACAGTGTTCAGGGTGTGTGGATTATAGGTGAATGGGTCTGGGTCGGATGCTTCAAGGGCGGTGTGGACTTGTTGGGCCGAACGGCCTGTTTCCACACTGTAGGGAATCTAATCTAATCTCCTTGCCTAAGGTAGAGTCTTCTTTGGCCACTGAAGGTACAGTACAATGAGGACAAATAGTGTGGGTCACTGAAACAAAAGCAGGAAGTGCTGGAGAAACCCAGCAAGACTGGCAGCATTTGTGGAGGGAACAACAGAATTAGTGTTTCAAGTCCATTGATCTTTGTTGGAACTGCAAGCACTCAAGAAAAGATGTTATTTATGTTGATGATGGGGTTTTGGGTTTGGGGTGGGGTTAAAGGAGTGAGATGGATGTGAAATGGTGACCAGTGAGAGAGAGAGAGAGAGGGGGGGAAATAAGAAAGTAGAAGAATAGATTGCTGCTAATAAACTAGGGAAGATGTTATTGTTGTATAGGAGATAATGGAAACGTGAATGGTTGAAGATGGCTTAGTTGTGCTCGGAGCAACCCATACAGGACATGGGGATATTAATCTGGGCGATGAACACAGACGGAGGTGTGCCCTTTCTGAAATTGTTAAACTCAATGTTGAATCCTGAGAGCTGTAAGGTGTTGTTCCTCCAGCTTGCGTGGTGCTTATCCTGGAGCACTGCTCTATTTAAAATAGAAATGCTAATCTGGGAACACAGTCATGTGTTGAAGTGACAGGCAACGGGAAGCTTAGGATCATTGTTAAGGACAAAGTGTAGGTGTTCCACAAAGTGGTCACCCAGGCTGTGTTTTTTTTCTCTGCAGTGTAAAGTGACTGCATTGTTAGCAGCGAATACTGTAGAGTAAATTGAGTGAAGTGCAGATAAACCACGTTTTACCTGGTAGCTGTGTCTGGGGCCTAGGATAGTGAGGAGGGAGGTAGTAAACTGGCAAGTGTTACACCTTCTGCAATTGCATGGGAAGGTGCCATGGGGAGGTGTTGAGCATGGAACAGGAATGGACCAGGGTGTCATGGATGGAATGGTCCCTGTGCAATGCTGGGGAGCATGATATGTACCTGGTGATTGCATCCCGCTGGAGGTGATGGAAATGGTCGCTTATTATCCCTTGAATACGGATGCTGGTGTGATGGAAAGTGAGGACAAGGGGTCCCCTACTGCCGTTGTGGGAAAGAAGAGAAGGGCTGAGGGCAGAAGTGTTGGAGCTAGGCCAGACATAGCTGAGGGCCCTGTCAACCGCAGTAGTGGGGAATTCTCAGCTGTGGAAACCTTTGCAATGTGATGGTGATATTACAATTTTCTTGTTCTCTTACCTCTCAATTGTTTGCCAATGGTGTATGTATTTAGATGGGCAATTTTTTTAACCCTTTTGGATAGTGCGACTTTGGCACAGAACAGTCATTCTTCCGAATTTAAATCTGAAGAAAAAATAAACATTTATTCACACGACATCTGGAATGAAAACACAATGAAACGCTCACTCCCTCAAACACACACACATAAACAATAAAAAATGCATTTTAAAGTTGATGTGTGCACTTAGGTTATCATGTGCTTAAACTGATCCTTGGAAGGATAAAATCTGTCATAGGAAGCTTTTTTCAATGATGTGATCATATAATTATTACTTCCATTGCCTACATGAATGATTTGAAACTAGAGGCCATTGCTATACAAAGAAGGACAATTGGTGGAAGTTCTTACCTGCTTGTGATAAACTGGCTTCTTCATAACTCTCCTTATTATGTTTTGAGTTTGCAGATGCTAGGTCTGGGGTGACCTGCACTAAATTTAGTTTTCAGTAAACATACAGATAATAAAAGCTGTATATTCTGTAATCTCATATATTGAATGACTTTTACATTTTAATGGCTACCCAGACACATGAATTAGTTATTGCGTACACAAGTCAGATCGGCTGACCAACAGTAGCCATTTTTGCAGCACATTACGGTTCATTTTTAAAAGCAAAATTAATAATAAAACTGTGTATATTGAATAGAGCTTGTGTCTTAACATTTAGGAATATGACATATACTGACAATGACACCACAGTGAACTGAAGCCAAAAACAGAAATTTCTCATAAAACTCAGCAGGCCTGGCAAATTCTATGGAGACAAAGCAGAACTAACTTTTACTGATCCAATCCTCTTTCTCATCTGGAAACTCTCCTTCACTGATATTATCTGAAAGTACAATATCATGGTTTCACAAGACCCCACCTTTTCCAATAGCACTCGTGTTTCCTCTGATTTGTCACATGCTTGCCCAATTTAGCATTGGATGAGCAGGAAATTATTTTTTTGAATTATAGATTGATAAAATTAAAGCCACTGTCGTTGCAACTCTCCGCAACAAACTCAACTTCCTAGCCCCTGACTATGCCTCTCCCTTTTGACCATCTAAGGCTGAACAAGACTGTTTTAACACCTTGTCATCCAGTGTGACACTGAGTTTCAACCACATACCTCCTCCATTACAGGGGCTGTATCTACCAGTGTAACGTCTCTTAGTTTCACACTGCTTCAGCTCAAATGCTGTTGAAGCCTTGTAGATGTTTTGTAACTAAAGACTATTATTTCAGTGGGCTTCTGAGGACATTGCCCTCCATAAACATGAGCCCATCCAGACTTCTGCTGCCTGTGTCCTAATTTGTATCAAGTTCAGTTCACCCATCATCCCTGTGGTTGTTCAGTTACATTTTGTGCCAGACCAGCAATGTCTCAACTTTAAAAACTCTCCTGTTTGCGACACTCCAGTGCCTGGCTCTTCCCCACCTCTATAACTTCCTCCAGCTGTGATAACTGACTTATTTCATCTTTGGACTTTTATGCATCCCCAATTTTCATCACTATTTTTGATGACTGTCCTTCAACTTTTTAGATCCTGAACTCTAGAATTTCCCCCTTTCACCTCTTTCTCCTTGTTTAATGTGCGACTTCAAACATGTGGCTTTGATCACACTTAAGGTCACTTGTCCTATATCTCCTAATGTGGCTTGCTGCCAAATATTATTTGCTAAAACTTCTGTGAAATATCGTAAGGCATCTTACTATGTTAGCTCCATATAAATATAAGTCGTTGCTGAAAGCCATATCATTACAGGTTGTAAAAGCCCTATCTGACATGAGCTTTGATTTCAACTCCATTTTGAATGGGTGTGTCTGCACAACAAATACCATGGGTAAATGGCATAAAATTAGATCATAAGATTTACAAAGGATATCACAATGACTGATAGGGATTGGAAAATGAATTACAAAATGTAAGCAGGTGCAGCAAGTAACTAGAAAGGCAAATAAAATGTTGGCCTTTGAGTCACAAAGAAGGGAAGTCTTACTACAATCATAAAGGGAAGTTTTGAAGCTATAGCAAGAGTACAATATTTATTTTGGTTTCCTTTTCGAGGAGGGATATATTTGCATTGAAAGGAAATAAAGGAAGGTTTATTAAGTTGATTCCTGGGATGTAGGGGATGTCTTATTTGGTGAGGATTGGAAGTTTGGAACTATACTATTTGGAGTTTAGAAAAATTAAAAGTGATTTTCGTGAAACATGTAAGATTCTAGAGGGTTATAACAAGTAGATGCTGAAAGGATGCTCTCCCTTGTGTGGAAATTTGAAACTAAAAGAGAGTCCAAAAATGAGATGCCTTTCATTTAAGAACGAAAGGAAGAGGAGCATTTTCTCTTAAAAGTCGGGTAGTCTTTGAAATTCTCAATACCAGAGAAAAATAGAATTTGGGTCCTGAATATATTTTAGTTTGCGTTAGACAGACTCAATATCCACAAGGGATTTCAAGGTTTTGGGAGGGCAGGCAGGAAAGTAGAGTGAAGACAACAATTGGATTAGCTACAATCTTAATGGAAGATGGAGAAGACCTGGATAGATATAGGTTTTCTCCTGTTCTTAAATCAACACATGTTCTAAAATCAATTTGCACAAATGCCAAGCATCCTTGACTATGCAAAGAGCATTTTGGCACTATATGTTAAACCTCAGCAATATCACGTGAAAAACATTAATACCAACATATACACTAAAGGTACCCAATTCTACATCAACACCACTTCTCTTGACACCATCTCTGAGCTAGCAGACTGCTCATCCAACATCCAGAAGTGGATGGACAGAAATTTCTTTTTGCTCTGACATTACGTAGGCTAAACCAAACCTTGAAATCATATTTAGCACGAAGATACCTTCCAACCACATGTGCATGTCATCACTAAAACTGCTTATTCCACTTGAGTGTTGTGTGATGTTGCGCAACTCCATCCTGTCTTAGTTCATCTATTGGTGAATGCTTTGATACACCTTTTTTCCTTCTAGATCTCCCTTTTCCAATAACAGATTGTCTTACAGCTACCCTCATTGCATCAACATATAAATACCATGTTGAAAATAAATTGTTTAAAACATCAAATTTGTTGGTATGTGATGCAGTTGGGATAACGCTTCCTGATGCCCTCCAATACTGACCTTGTTGTAATTTGCAGAGTCAGAGAAACGCATCCACTTAATGTGAGACAAATGGATGCGACAAAAAAAACCTCAATGCATCTCATAAGACAAAATTAAAGGATTTGCTGTGGTGAAGGGAGTGAGTTTGCTCGGACCTTGTTCTCCTTTCTCTTGTTGCATTCCATTCGGATCCTTTTAGAACGTTGTTGATCAGTGAAAGGATTTTCTTGGAAGAAATACCTCAGATTTCTTTGGACAAACTCCCATAAACACTAGGTCCCATGAACTCCCATAAACACCAGAGCCACTGGACAGAATCATAAAGGGACTTAGTGAGATGGCCTATGGCAAGGTATGTGACAGAATCAGTGGACAAATGCAGTAAGGCCCAACTCAACCTTAAGATCATCATATAAGATTCTAGAGGGTTATAACAAAGTAGATGCTGAGAGGAAGCTTTCCCTTGTATGGGAATTTACAACTAAAAGACAGTTCCACAATGAGATGCCTTTCATTTAAGAATGAAGGGAAGAGCAGCTTTTTCTCTTAGAGGTCTGGTAATCTTTGGAATTCTTAATACCAGGGAACAATAGAATTTCTCTTATGCTTTTCATGAGTAGCATGATAAAATTCTGAAACACACAGATACAGAAATTACTGGACAAAGTCAGCAGGTTTGCCAGCATCTGTGGAGTGAAAGCGGAGTTAATGTTGAATCTAATGACCCTTTTCAGAACCATGAGATGCCAATTGACAGGGATTCCAACTTGTTAAGTGCCTTGTTAACACCACGACTCACCTCAGTAATATTCATCCTCCCATTTTACCAGGCTCACCAAAAAAGCTAGATATCGGGTTGGGTTGGGACTTGTGTAAGCAGAATCTCATGCTTTAATGGGTTCAGCCACTAGAAACAGGATAATAGATAGTTGTGAGCACAGCAACATGGTTCAGTTAACATTGGGAACTGCTTGAAGAGGGGCACTTGCAGTCATCTTCAATCTTGCTGGAAATCGGAAATATGCAAGGGGGAGAAAACGTCTGCAAGTACACTCAGAGTGGGTGAAGTAAATGATCCAACTTGTGAAGGAGGGGGCTGCAGCAATCATTGTTTTCAAGGCTTTTTAAGAGACACACATTGGGTTAAGATTAGGGTTAGGGTTAGGGTTAGGGTTGGGCTCAGAGTTAGGGTTAGGAATAGGGCTAGGTTCAGGGTCAGGGCTAAGACCAGGTTTAGAATCTGGGTTAGGTTTAGGATTATGATTAGGTTTAGCCTTAGGGTTAAGGTTAGGGTCAGGGTTAGGTTTAGGGTTAGGTTTAGTGTCAGGGTTAGGGTTAAAGTCCGGATCAGGGTTTGTGTAAGTGCTTGGTATTGGGTCAGAGTTGGGGTCAGGATTAGAGTTGGGGTCAGCATTAAGGGCAGGGTTAGGTCAGGACACCTTTGTCAGACTCCTTCTCATCAACTACAATTCTGCATTTGACACCATTATCTCCTTCAGACTGATCTCAATCTCTAAGACCTTGGTCTTGGCCCTGTCCTTTGTAACTGGATCCTGAGCTTTCTGACTCACAGACTGCAATCAGTGAAGATAGACAACTGCACCTCCTCCAAAATAACACTCAACACTGGAGACCCCAAGGATGCGCCGTCAGCCCCCTGTGGTACACCTCGTACACCCACAACTGTGTTGCCAAATTCCAAATGAATGCTGTCCACAAGTTTGCTGCCGACACCACAGTTAAAGGAGGATGGATATCTAACAATGACAAGTCAAAATACAGATGGGAGATAGAGGCCTTGGTGACATGGTGCAATGAAAGCAATCTCTCTCCTAACTTTGGCAGAACTAAAGAACTGATCATTGGCTTTGGGAAGGAAGGAGAACACACCCCCAGCTACATCCATGGAGCTGAGGCTGAGAGGGTGGACAGCATCAAGTTCCTGGGAGTGACGTTAGCCAACAACTTGTCCTGGACTTCCTACATAGATGTGATGGCTAAGAAAGCACAACAACACCTCTTCTTCCTTAGATGACTCAGGAAATCTGGCATGTCCACAAGGTCCCTTACGAACTTCTTCAGATACACCATTGAAAGCATATTTTCTGGGTACATAACAGCCTGGTGTAGCAACTGTTCTGCCCAGGGCTATAAGAAACTACAGAAGGTGGTGTGCACAGCCAGGTCATCGCGGAAGCCAAACTTACATCCATGGACTCCACTCACCCATCTCATTGCTGCAGAAAGGCTGCCAAAATCATCAAAGACCCATCTCATCCTGGTAATGACCTCCTATAAACTCTTCTGTCAGGCAGAAGATACAGAAAGCTGAACATGCACACAAGCAGGTTCAGCAACAGCTTCTTCCTGGCCATTGTTAGAGTGATGAATGAAATCTCTGACTTCAAATAATGCTGATCTTGCTTATGTTGATCTTGCCTTCCGCATGCCCCATGCGATGTAACCTGTATGCCTCTGTCTAAGTTTTTTTTCACCCTATGATCTATATGTCCTTTCTTTCTGTGATCTGGTTGTACTGCTCGTAAACAAAGCTTTTCACAGTACTTAGGTACATGTGACAATAAAGAAATCAAATCAAATCATATCACCTGAAAGGTTTAGTAAGATTGGGGTTAGGGTTGGGGTTAGGGTTCGGGCTAGGGTTAGTTTTAGAGTTAGTGTTTGGATATCACCCCCTGAATGGTCTTGCAAATGGGCTTGTAGGATTAGGGTCAGGGTTAGGTTTAGGGTCAGAGTTAGGGCTAAGGTTAGGATGAGGTTTAGGGTTAGGTTTAGGTCACCAATATCTGAAAGATCTTGTATGCAGGTCTGTATGGTTAGGGTTAGTGTTTGCATTAGGTTACCATCCCCAACTGGTCTGGCACACAGGCCTGTAGGCTGCATACTCCCTGGCCATTTGACTGCATTTACTTTCTCTGTAAGTGGCACCTGCCTGGAAAATTGTTTGTCAGCTACATATTTGGGCACACAGTGATCCAAACATTCAGAATCTTTGTCCAGAAGGATCAAAGGGGTCATCAAAAGGTGTCAGCAACACTCAATGCATATGTACCTTGAAAATAATTGATATGGTAGGCTCTCAGCACAAACCATAATCCATGAAATTTCTTGAAGAATCCATAAACTGCTGAATGATGATGTGACAATGCGTTGAATGCCTACAAAGAGAGGCTCAGAAGTGGATGCATGCAAGTTAAAGTCTATAACACGTATGTCAAAAATCTGGTTAACCACATATCCTTCTTTGCCTGTGCTATCTAAGTGCCCTCAATATGTTTTCTTTATCTCTCCCTCCCACTGTACTAAGGTGCATATCCTGGGTCTGCAGCTAGGTTGGAGTGAGACCACTCTGATGCAGGGGCCATTGGACCCAGGGGTTTGGCAGGATGACCCCAATGGTGTTTGTGTCTAGGCATGTCAGCCATGCCCAGGGTCTTCTTTGCCAGAGGCCTATTGACCTTCCTTGACTTGAACAACCAAGGGGTGGAGGACTTGGACACCTCTACAGTGTCATGCATGTGAACTGCTGAAGGGCATGTGTATTGTTCTTCCTCCAGCTGGATGCCTCCCGACATTGTCCTGTCTCCTTATGAGTAGATGGCACCTGGACTGAGGTCAAGGATTCCCATGCCCCTGTCACCATGCCTTTGGTTCTGGGGATCAGTAGCTGGGGCATGGGTGTGTAGTTGTATGTACCTCTCCAGAAGTTCCTGAGGATACTGGACCTGTGTTCCAGTGGCAGCACCCAGGCAGTCAGACAGTCACCTGATTTTGCTACACTGATGCAGCTCCTGGGTGAGAGCAGCCCTTGCATTTCACATGCCTGTCTGCCACTGCTGTTCGGCCCAAGAAGGTGCTTGGTCTCAGGTAGTGTTCTGAAGCTGTCTCAGTGAGGTACTCCCCAGATTGTTCGCCCTGAGGTGTCAGTATCTGGGAACTTGGGAGGTTTAGGATAAAGCCTTGCTGATGCTTCCTCTGAGGCCTGGAAACATGTATCCTCAGAGGTTGAGCATGAGCTTCTGCACAGCATTCCTCCACAGATGCCAAGAGCAGGACTGTAGAACCTGTGAGGCAAAAGAGAGAAGTTTCCACGTGGTTAGATGTGGTGTCTAATGATTGACTGTGTGTTTCATGTGACAGTTATAGTGGAGTGAAGAATTGTACTTACTCATTTGGAGGGGCATTGATATTTCCACATCGCCGCAGGTGTGGTCCCTGTCCTCTCCAGCAATGTACAAAATTCTGTCCTCTGCCTGATGAGGAACCAGACATCAGGGACCCTCCCCTGTCAAAAAGCCCTCTGCCCTGTTATGAGCTGTCTTCTCCTGTAGTGAGACAAACAGAGAGGAATGAGTGAGATGGCAGTGTGTGGCGTGACTGTTAGCACTGATCCATTTAGGGGAAGGTGGTGAGGTATTCTGAAAGACTAAGGAGGTGGCACAGAGGCAATGCAGGGTGGGTGGCTGTAAGGTGAGAGTGCAGCACAGCAAGAATCTTGGTGGCAGAGACAGAGTGCATGTGAGGTGGTAGAGATAAGTGTGGGCAGTTACCCTGGTGGAGCAGAGAAGGGCATGGACATTTTTACAGAACTGTTGGCTGTTCCTTTGCAACCTGGGGACAGCATAGACCCAGGCAGAAACCTCAGACTGGATGGCAGGTTTGGGTGATGCAACTTCCTCTGCCAGTCCTGCAGGAAGAGGCAGACCCTCTTCTGTCCCAACTCATCCACCAGGACCTCCGTGCCATCTCCCCCTTTTCTGACATCTTCCAACTTGCTCATGAGAGCAAACAGCAGTTTGTGAATGCAGTGTTTTAAAGATGGCACAGGTGCAAGGGTTGCTGGTGTATCAGTGGCAATTCACACAATGGATAGTTGTTCTGGGAAGGGCATGTGGTAGGAAATTAGATGTGATATAGGGGTGGTAATGTAGTGAGAGAACTCTCCAGGTTTCATTGTAACAAACTCTCCAAAAACTCAATGCAACTCTGTCTTAGCTACAAAAGCATTAAGTTCAACCCATTAATGCAGGGAAGCTTGGTATAGGGAGCTCCCACACTTGCAGGAAGCATTCTTGCCTCTGAATCAGAAGGCTGTGGATTCACATTTTACTCCAGGACTTGAACACAGAAAAGAATTTAGGCTGACACTCCAGTAAAGCACTGGGGGATTGTTGCAGTTCTGATGGTACCATTTTTCAGATGAAATATCAAGACAAGGCTATCTGCTGGCTCAGGTGGATGTAAAATATCCTATAAGCAATGTTCCAAATAAAAGCAGCAGAGATATCCCAGAGGCGCTGACCAATATCTGACCTTCAATTAGCATCAGGTCATTATCACACTACTGCTCGTGGGAGCTGGTGCAAATTCATGTTGTATTTCCACTGTTACAACAGTAACTACACTATGAGAGAACTTCCTTGGCCGTCAAGAGCTTTGGAGCCTCCCAGTGATTGGGAAAGGTGCTATATAAAAGCACATATCTTTGTCTCTAATTCCCCCTCACCATGACAACATTTGCTTTAAATGGTATAGGTGGAGGCCCTGATGCTCACAAGACATATTAACATTTTTTTTTAAACAAAAGATGCTTAACACCAGCTGTTCCATCATTTCCCATGGGTTCACCAATCTCACAATGGAACTATGGTAGATGAGTAAAAAATTTTCGTTCCTGTTGAATTCACTGCGATTCAGTCAGAAGACTGCCAGCAGATGGAAACAGTTCTCCTGGAAGAAAGACAAAATTAGAAATTTTCTTGTAACCTTGCAATACATTTTATTGACCACAGCGTGAAGCCAGCTCTGTACTATCGAACAGCATTTACAACTTTAGCTCTCCAGCAGTACTTCCAAAACTCTGCACTTGCCATGCAGAAGTAATGATTTTCTCAAGTGGTGTTAGTTGTCAGTTCCTAATTGTGTGTTGTTTTCTGTTTAGAAAACACATTTACATGTAGGTCCTGATTATGACTGTAGCAGATCCCCAAAGTTGCGGAGAGTGTTGGGAAAATGCAGGTGCTGAATTAGAGCATTGCTGCATTAGCAGGGCAATCAAAGGCTGATGCCTAGTGCATCTAGCCTAGAGAAATTGAAACAACAGAGTGCTGATTCAGCAAATATGTGAAGGTTGTTTTTGCTATGTTGAGGATGCCCTCCACTGGCCAATAACCTTCATTGCTAATGTTTAAAGATTAAGAATAATGACTGGGCTGAGATAATAGAGAACAGCTGTCTGCTGAGCTGCAGCAGCATGGCGTTCATTCGCAAGAAGAGGTAAATTATTACCAAACAAATACAGATTGCATTGGAGACAACGGACTTAAATTATTCTTATGTGAAAGTATGAGACCTTTTGGTTTTTTGTTACATAATAAAGGATTTAAATGGGAATGATCAGGACAATTTCAAGGAGAATCCTGGACATTGTGCCCATGATTTTTGAAAAAGCGCAATCAGCAGATATGAAGCAATGCTGTTACATGTAGCCATAGCATGAACCCTAAATATAGTTTTATTTGGAATTTCCCTCAAAACATCCCAAGATGAAAAAAAGACCAAGGCCTTATATTATACTATAATGGATAAAGTTTGCTTTTTTGTTATTTGTTATAGATCAGTCAGTGTAATTCAACAGAAATGTAAATGATTTGTGAAGATTATGAGACCTTTCCAGTGATTTGGAGGTTGCAAAAATCAATAAAATTACTTCAAAAAAATACATCTAGATGAATTCTGTAACTAGCACTTCAGTATAGGCAGGGGCATATTGGTATCAGACTTGATTTTCAGCTGGAAAAATATAGAAGATTAAGCTTGAAACTATACATTTCTGAAATAATTGGTCTCTTATGGTTTTAGTATACTATAGGTATTTTGAATTGATGATCAGCTTGTAAAAATCTCATTTTTGAATTAGAATATAAAGAAAGCAAGTTTAGAAGTAATTCACTAGAGGATTGTGCCATTAGGTGCCATGTGAGTGTCTTCATCCTAGTTTCTGAGTTTGGTTATTGTAATCAAAATGCTTCCATTCATTCTGATTATTACAGTTGTAAAATACTTCATCTTTAGTAGTAAGCACAAATTTCCTATTTTCAAAATCAGATACTTTCAAAAACAATTTTTAATTTTTTGAGGATTATTCATTGAGCTTTTCAGGAAATACTCACATCAGCAATTAAATTATGTCTTAACATAACTATTTTATAGGCAAATTGTAAAATTCTAAAAATAATTTATCAAATTTGTGTTTTTTGCATACAGAAGGTTGGACAGCAAATGAAAGGCACAATACATGCCATAATTTTCATTTCCTGTCCTCTTTGGTCATACTCAAGAACCTGTGTGATTGCAGTGTCCTATATCAATCTTATTTTGACCATGCCTGAGTTTGATGAGTTATATCATTTCAATAGCTGAGTCATAAATTTAGCTGTGGCTTGACTCACTTGGCAGGCCTTTGTGTGGAAAAACACAGGCAGGGAGATAATAAACAATGCAGATCTCATAACCTGCTTGTAGACCTTGGAACTCTATTGCTGTTGTTATTGGAATACAGCAGTAACAAGACCTCCAGCCTCAAAAGAGATTGGAGGATGTAATTGAAAGGTAAGATCTGTCTCCTATGGACTTCAAATACATTATGTTTTCCTCCGTCAGATCTTCAATCTAAAATGGAGAGGCATCTCCAGCATCCCAAGTGTCCCTACATCTCAGTAGTCAATTTTCAAGCCTTGAGGAAAGCAAGACAGGACAGTAAGGCATCTGTTACTTTATTAGCATGAGTTTGTTTCTCCAGTATTTATTATGGATGCATGAATTCCTCTCTTCTAAGGAAGTTCCACCAAATTTGGGACAAGGGTCTCAAACACATTTTTTTGCTATTTTCGGTGGTTTTATTTTCCATTAAAGAACAGAAAATTCAGGCTAATTTAAGCCTATACTGGAAATAATTGATGCATCTTAATGTACTGAATTTGATATCAAAGTAACTCAATGATGTAATGGAGGCTGGCATATAAATAGAAGAAATTAGGGGTGAGAGGGGTCTAGATTTTTCTGAATAAAGTGGTGCAAACATCCAAACATGGAGCAGGAACAGGCCACTTGGTTCCTCAGGCCTTCTCTGCAGTTCAATAAATTGATTAAGCTTGATCAACACCAATTCCACATTCCCACCTACCCCTGCTGAGCTTGCTTATCGAGAAGCTATCAATCTTTGCCCTAAAATCTCTGCTTCCACCATTTCTCAGAAAGAATGACACAAAGCTTCTCACAACCATTTATGAGAAAACGTATGACTTCTCTTGTGTTTTAAATGGATGTCTCTTATTTTTAAATGTGACCCCTAGTTCCTGATCTTTCCATAAGAAGAAACAACCTCTCAATATCCAACCTGTCAAACTCCTTCATGGTCCTACGTGCTTCAATCAAATTGCCTTTTACTATTCTAAACTCCAGCAGACGTAAGCCTAATATGCTTAATCTTTCCTTATCAGACAACCAAATCATTCTGGGTCTTAGTCTGGTCAATGTTCACATCCTCTCTTAAATAAAGTGATCAATACTCTATACAGTAATCCACATGTGGTTTTACCATGGCCTTGTATACTTGATGCATTACAACCCTATTTATGTATCAAATTACCCTCGTAATAAATGAAAACATTCAATGACTGTATCTTGTTGCGTTTCCTTACTAGTCTTTTGTGATTATTGCACTGAGCTCAGTAATTTATCACCACTTTGATAACATGCTTCTCATTTATGCTTCCAGCTAAAACAGACAATTTTATATTTTCCCACATTATATTCCATTAGCCAAATCTTTTCCATTTAGTTAACCTATCTATATGCTTGTTGTAGCTTCCTTATGTCTTTTTAATACAATATACATTGCACTTATTTTTCAGGTGTACAATTGATTGTAAACCTAATAATTCGACAGTGAGATGGCCTGATATATATCTATATAGGCATTGTAGCATTGTTTTTGTAAGTATCACAGGCATGAAGCAAAAAGGCATTAGGCCCTTAAATATACTTTTGCCAGAGTCCCATAATTAATGAGCTACAGCCTACTAAATGCTTCTCCTAGAACTATTTGACACTATAGAACTGTGGGTTGGGGTGAAGTAGCTTTATATTATATTTCAGTGTTTAAACTATTGGGCTTTGAGCTGTCTCCTCATTTCACTTTTAGCTGGCTTTCCTGTTCCACACCCTCTCCTTCACCTGGTCTCTCAACAATGTAATGGAATCGGAGGCCCATTCACAATGTCTCAATGTTTCATTCAGTTTACAGAAAGAACTAGCTTTTTCCATTACAGCATGTTATTGTTTACACTTAACAATGATGCTGGAGACTCTAGAGTGCGGGAGATTGAAAGTGACCTTACAGAGATTTGTAAAATCATGAGGGGCATAGATAAGGTGAATAGCAAAGGTTTCCATAGTGTAGCAGAGTTCAAAACTAGGGGGCATATTTTAACTAGAGTGGAGAAAAATGTAAAAGGGACCTGTGGGTCAACATTTTCACACAAAGTGTGGTTTGTATGTGGAATGAACTTCAAAAAGAAGAGGAACAGTTACGACATTGAAAAGACGTTTGGACAGGTACAGGAATAGGAAAGGTTTAGAGATATATGGGCCAAAAGCAGGCAAACGCTGCTAGTTTAGTTTGGGAAACTTTGTCGGCATAGACATGTTGGACTGAAAGGCCTGCTTCCCTGCTGTATGACTCTATGACTTTCTGGCTGCATTACAGCTTCAACAGATTTAAACAGGCACCCAAAATGAGGCTTCTGATGGATTTGGTTTTCTGTATCACATGAGATGCTGTCATGGCATTGCGTATCCCTTTGGTAGAAAAACCCTTACTAGAGTCAAAGTATATCAGAGGAAAATTCTGTTTTATGACACATGGATGTCAGGCTTTGAGTAATGATAGTAATGATAGCTGAGAGAGTGAATGGCATCTGCTAAAGATTTCTGGGTCTTTTTTTGGTTCCAGGTATTAATGTACAGATCAAGATGACTGGCATTGCATACTAATTGCATATTTGAGCAGAAAATTGCCTATCTAACCAGCAATACTGGGCAATATTTAAGTGAGTTGACAGAGTTAGCAAGCACTGCACCAGCAGACAACAATAGCAGTCATTCCATGGTAGGAGAGGTCACTATCCTGTGTGGAGATCTATAGGCAAGGATGAATTAACTTCAGTTCTCAAAATGCAGATGTCTTTACAGGCTGTAATTCTCGTGGGAGACAGAGACCATCCTTTGTAACTTACTGGCTGGGGATGTAAATTGAAGTGGTATTCATGACCATCTAATGTCACTTCAAGTTGACTGTGGCCTTGAACCTTGATGTATTTGTGTCATTCCAGGAATCAGCCACAGATCTTATCGGCATATCTCAAAGTACAGCTCACTATCTATCACAGAAAGGTAATCATAGATGCAGGTAATCAAATTACTTAAAGGTTTTGAATTCAAATGATGTTAGGTTAAAGATCCAAAGGCTTCATGCTGGATTCCCAAAGTTTAAGGTTGATTGGTTACAAATATGTAGATATCAAACTTTTGTTCGAGAATCAATGAATTGGAACATTTTTCATTCCATCAATGTCCAACCTGTGTATCGCCAACATCAAAGGACATTTAACTGTGTGCCCACTATCCTTGGATTAGTCAAAGTTTTTTTTTAATGCACTACCAGATGCCACAGATGTTCTGTCTGCCACAGCCATCGGCAGCATGGCAACTTAGAGACAAGGGATGGCCACTGAAGAGATGTCTCATAGGCCTGTTGATAACTAAATGTAAGTAGACTGAGATACATTATAATTTGGAGATCAAATGGAGTGAACCACATTTGTTGATGACAAGTTTCAGGATGTGTCTGAGGATGAACAGGAAGATACTATTGAACCTAATGGGAATGAGACAGGTGTTCTCAGGTGTGCAAATGGTGTAAATGAGAAACTGCTGCCACCACAATTTACAAAATGGAAGAAAGATACTCTCAACTGTTATCAGAGATATTGGGAACTGCAGATGCTGGAGAATTCCAAGACAATAAAATGTGAGGCTGGATGAACACAGCAGGCCAAGCAGCATCTCAGGAGCACAAAAGCTGACGTTTCGGGCCTAGACCCTTCATCAGAGAGGGGGATGGGGAGAGGGAACTGGAATAAATAGGGAGAGAGGGGGAGGCGGACCGAAGATGGAGAGTAAAGAAGATAGGTGGAGAGAGTATAGGTGGGGAGGTAGGGAGGGGATAGGTCAGTCCAGGGAAGACGGACAGGTCAAGGAGGTGGGATGAGGTTAGTAGGTAGATGGGGGTGCAGCTTGGGGTGGAGGAAGGGATGGGTGAGAGGAAGAACCGGTTAGGGAAGCAGAGGCAGGTTGGACTGGTTTTGGGATGCAGTGGGTGGGGGGGAAGAGCTGGGCTGGTTGTGTGGTGCAGTGGGGGGAGGGGGCGAACTGGGCTGGTTTAGGGATGCAGTTGGAGAAGGGGAGATTTTGAAACTGGTGAAGTCCACATTGATACCATTAGGCTGCAGGGTTCCCAGGCGGAATATGAGTTGCTGTTCCTGCAACCTTTGGGTGGCATCATTGTGGCACTGCAGGAGGCCCATGATGGACATGTCATCTAAAGAATGGGAGGGGGAGTGGAAATGGTTTGTGACTGGGAGGTGCAGTTGTTTGCAGCAGTTGTAATCAGGGATAGTACAATCAGGAGAACAGACACTGTTTACTAAAGCCAGGATTAACAGTCCGAAGATTGAGTTGCCTGCCTGGTGCCCTGGGTTCAAGTTATCTCATCTGGGCAACAGAGGGACATGGAGTAGTTGGGAAGAGATCCAGTTGCTGTCATCTATGCAGGTGCCAAATACAGGTAAACAGAGTAAAGAGATTTACTGAGGGAATATGAGCTTAAAAAGCAGAACCAAAAAGGTAACAATCTCCCCGAATACTACCTGATCTAGGAACCAACTAGGAACCGCTTTGCAGAACACCTCTGCTCAGTTCGCAACAAACAACTGCACCTCCCAGTCGCAAACCATTTCCACTCCCCCTCCCATTCTCTAGATGACATGTCCATCATGGGCCTCCTGCACTGCCACAATGATGCCACCCGAAGGTTGCAGGAACAGCAACTCATATTCCGCCTGGGAACCCTGCAGCCTAATGGTATCAATGTGGACTTCACCAGTTTCAAAATCTCCCCTTCCCCAACTGCATCCCTAAAGCAGCCCAGTTCGTCCCCTCCCCCCACTGCACCACACAACCAGCCCAGCTCTTCCCCCCCACCCACTGCATCCCAAAACCAGTCCAACCTGTCTCTGCCTCCCTAACCTGTACTTCCTCTCACCCATCCCTTCCTCCCACCCAAAGCCGCACCCCCATCTACCTACTAACCTCATCCCACCTCCTTGACCTGTCCCCTCCCTACCTCCCCACCTACACTCTCTCCACCTATCTTCTTTACTCTCCATCTTCGGTCCGCCTCCCCCTCTCTCCCTATTTATTCCAGTTCCCTCTCCCCATCCCCCTCTCTGATGAAGGGTCTAGGCCCGAAACGTCAGCTTTTGTGCTCCTGAGATGCTGCTTGGCTTGCTGTGTTCATCCAGCCTCACATTTTATTATCTTGATACTCTCAACTGTTGTTGCTTCATTGCTTTAGTTCCTGCTGTGGAAGCTGCCTGACGCAAAGTGCACTAACACCAAACATGGAAGGCTTGTGAAACTAATGTTAGTATGCCTTAAAATCAGTGGCCGTTCACCAACTTCCGGTCAACAGCCTAACCCTGTACCACCTGGGTGTCCCAGCCCAGATATGGGGGTTGTAGGGAGGAGAGCAAACTGACCATAACACTGTGGTCCAGGGAGTCATTCAAGAAGGGAGGGGAGAAAAGAGAAATGCAGTTGTAATCAGGGATAGTACAATCAGGAGAACAGACACATTTTACTAAAGCTAGGATTGACAGTCCGAAGATTGAGTTGCCTGCCTGGTGCCCTGGGGTCAAGTTATCTCATCTGGGCAACAGAGGGACATGGAGTAGTTGGGAAGAGATCCAGTTGCTGTCATCTATGTAGGTGCCAAATACAGGTAAACAGAGTAAAGAGATTTACTGAGGGAATATGAGCTTAAAAAGCAGAACCAAAAAGGTCACAATCTCCCCGAATACTACCTGGTCTAGGAACCAACTGGCACAAAGTCAATAAGATTAAAGAGATAAACACGTGGCTCAAAGATTCTTGTGGGGTTTGACTTCATGGTACATTGACACCAGTGCTGGGGAAGGAGAGAGCCATTCTATTGGGACAGACTCCATCAGAATCACACTGGGACCAGAATCCTGGCAAATTGCATAGCAAGGGGTATGGATAGGGCTTTCAATTAAAGCGTGCAGGGGTCATCGGTTCATTGGTGTGGAAGATTAAGGAAAATGGTAAAGGGGAGAGAGCTCAGTACGAGTTACTAAAATTTCCAGAACAAGTAATAGAATAGAAAAGGTTTACCAGAATGTTGCCTGATTTAGAAGGTTGTAGCTATGAGAAGAGATTAGACAAACTTCAGAGATAATGGGAACTGCAGATGCTGGAGAATCCAAGATAATAAAATGTGAGGCTGGATGAACACAGCAGGCCAAGCAGCATCTCAGGAGCACAAAAGCTGACGTTTCGGGCCTAGACCCTTCATCAGAGAGGGGGATGGGGAGAGGGAACTGGAATAAATAGGGAGAGAGGGGGAGGCGGACCGAAGATGGAGAGTAAAGAAGATAGGTGGAAAGAATATAGGTGGGGAGGTAGGGAGGGGATAGGTCAGTCAAGGGAAGACGGACAGGTCATGGAGGTGGGATGAGGTTAGTAGGTGGATGGGGGTGCGGCTTGGGGTGGGAGGAAGGGATGGGTGAGAGGAAGAACCGGTTAGGGAGGCAGAGACAGGTTGGACTGGTTTTGGGATGCAGTGGGTGGGGGGGAAGAGCTGGGCTGGTTGTGTGGTGCAGTGTGGGGAGGGGACGAACTGGGCTGGTTTAGGGATGCAGTTGGGGAAGGGGAGATTTTGAAACTGGTGAAGGCCACATTGATACCACATGGCTGCAGGGTTCCCAGGCGGAATATGAGTTGCTGTTCCTGCAACCTTCGGGTGGCATCATTGTGGCAGTGCAGGAGGCCCATGATGGACATGTCATCTAGAGAATGGGAGGGGGAGTGGAAATGGTTTGCGACTGGGAGGTGCAGTTGTTTGTTGCGAACTGAGCGGAGGTGTTCTGCAAAGCGGTCTCCAAGCCTCCGCTTGGTTTCCCCAATGTAGAGGAAGCCACACCGGGTACAGTGGATGCAGTATACCACATTGGCAGATGTGCAGGTGAACCTCTGCTTAATGTGGAATGTCATCTTGGGGCCTGGGATAGGGGTGAGCGAGGAGGTGTGGGGGCAAGTGTAGCATTTCCTGCGGTTGCAGGGGAAGGTGCCGGGTGTGGTGGGGTTGGAGGGCAGTGTGGAGCGAACAAGGGAGTCACGGAGAGAGTGGTCTCTCCGGAAAGCAGACAGGGGTGGGGATGGAAAAATGTCTTGGATGGTGGGGTCGGATTGTAAATGGCGAAAGTGTCGGAGGATGATGCGTTGTATCTGGCGGTTGGTAGGGTGGTGTGTGAGAACGAGGGGAATCCTCTTAGGGCGGTTGTGGCGGGAGCAGGGTGTGAGGGATGTGTTGCGGGATATATGGGAGACGCGGTCAAGGGCGTTCTCGATCACTGTGGGGGGAAAGTTGCGGTCCTTGAAGAACTTGGACATCTGGGATGTGCGGGAGTGGAATGTCTTATCGTGGGAGCAGATGCGGCGGAGGCGGAGGAATTGGGAATAGGGGATGGAATTTTTGCAGGAGGGTGGGTGGGAGGAGGTGTATTCTAGGTAGCTGTGGGAGTCGGTGGGCTTGAAATGGACATCAGTTACAAGCTGGTTGCCTGAGATGGAGACTGAGAGGTCCAGGAAGGTGAGGGATGTGCTGGAGATGGCCCAGGTGAACTGAAGGCTGGGGTGGAAGGTGTTGGTGAAGTGGATGAACTGTTCGAGCTCCTCTGGGGAGCAAGAGGCGGCGCCGATACAGTCATCAATGTAACGGAGGAAGAGGTGGGGTTTGGGGCCTGTGTAGGTGCGGAAGAGGGACTGTTCCACGTAACCTACAAAGAGGCAGGCATAGCTGGGGCCCATGCGGGTGCCCTTGGCCACCCCCTTAGTCTGTAGGAAGTGGGAGGAGTCAAAAGAGAAGTTGTTGAGTGTGAGGACGAGTTCCGCTAGGCGGATGAGAGTGTCGGTGGAGGGGGACTGGTCGGGCCTGCGGGACAGGAAGCAGCAGAGGGCCTTGAGGCCATCTGCATGCAGAATGCAGGTGTATAGGGACTGGACGTCCATGGTGAATATGAGGTGTTGGGGGCCAGGGAATTGGAAGTCCTGGAGGAGGTGGAGGGCGTGGGTGGTGTCACGGACGTAGGTGGGGAGTTCCTGGACCAAAGGGGAGAAAATGGAGTCCAGATAGGTGGAGATGAGTTCGGTGGGGCAGGAGCAGGCTGAGACGATGGGTCGAGCAGGGCAGGCAGGTTTGTGGATTTTGGGAAGGAGATAGAAACGGGCCGTGCGGGGTTGGGGAACAATGAGGTTGGAGGCTGTGGGTGGGAGGTCCCCTGATGTGATGAGGTCATGAATGGTATTGGAGATGATGGTTTGGTGCTCGGGTGTAGGGTCATGATCGAGGGGGCGGTAGGAGGTGGTGTCGGAGAGTTGGCGTCTGGCCTCGGCGATATAGAGGTCAGTGCGCCATACTACCACTGCGCCACCCTTGTCTGCGGGTTTGATGGTGAGGTTGTGGTTGGAGCGGAGGGAGCGGAGGGCTGCCCGTTCTGCGGGGGAGAGGTTGGAGTGGGTGAGAGGGGTGGAGAGGTTGAGGCGGTTAATGTCTCGACGGCAGTTGGAGATGAAGAGGTCGAGGGAGGGTAGGAGGCCTGGGGGTGGTGTCCAGGAGGAGGACTTGTGTTGGAAGCGGGTGAAGGGGTCAGTGGAAGGAGGGTTAGGTTCCCGGTTGAAGAAGTAGGCATGGAGGCGAAGACGGCAGAAAAACTGCTCTATGTCCAACCGTGACTGGTATTCGTTGATGTGTGGTTGTAGGGGGACAAAGGTGAGCCCCTTACTAAGGACTGACCATTCGTCCTCAGTCAGTGGGAGGTCTTGGGGGATGGTGAAGATGCGGCAGGGCTCAGTGTGACTGTCTCCTCTGGGGTTGCTGGCTGTGGAGGTTGTGGGCGGAGCGATGAGGTCATCGGCCGTGGGCGGGGTTCCGTCGGCCGTGGGCGGGGTTCCGCCGGCCGTGGGTGGGGTTCCATCGGCGTCGGCCGTGGGCGGGGTTCCGTCGGCCGTGGGCGGGGTTCCATCGGCCGTGGGTGGGGTTCCATCGGCGTCGGCCGTGGACGGGGTTCCGTCGGCGGTTGGAGGATCGGGGTGGGCGGCAGCAGCTGCGGTGAGGGTGGCATGTGAGGTGTTGTACCTGGAAGTGGAGGTGGTGGCTGCAGCAGCGGTTCCAGAAGTTCTGTGGCCGGCGGAGGCGGATGTGACGTCATCGGTGGGGTCTCCGGCCGTGTCCTCATGGTCAATGGCGGCGGGTGCATGGTGGTGGAGGGGCAGGGACAGAGTCGGGATTTGGGAGGCGCAGGAATCCTCTTGTGGGTGGCAGGGGCCCTGAGTTGGTTGTACTTACGATTTTTGGTGTCCAGTAAAGCTGAGTGAAACTGGGTATTCAGTCTGTGGATCCTGCAGAGGATAAAAAACAGCAGGGGTCCTTTGCAGGTCTGGGAGAGGGAGGCTCTGAGCTGGGGCAGGCTGGATTGCAGTGCCTGGAGGTGCCGGCGCATGGCTGCGAGTGTCTGTTTCAGGACTCGCAGGGAGAAACGCTTCTGAAGGGTCTGAATATTCTGGGTGTAGAGGTGGTCACTTGGTTTGTTTTCACTTGAAGGAGAATGGCAACTACATGCCTTTATAATTACTTTTACTCATTTGCAATACTGTAACATCTGATTCCAGCATCTCCCTCTCAAACTATTATGACCACTGCCCCCAAGGGGTTCCTTCAGCTAAACCTCACTAATCAAGTCTGCCTCATTACATATCACCAAATCCAGAATTGCCTGTTCTTTCGTGGGTCTACCACAAGCTGCTCCAAAAATCCATCTCATAGGCATTCCACAAATTATTTTACTACCAACCTGATTTTCCCAGTCCACATGCATATTAATGTCTCCTGCGATTATGGTCGTGCCTTTTCTATCTCCTGATTTATTTTCTTCCCCACATCCTGACTGCTACTAGGAGGCCTGTACACAACTCTCAACAGGGTTTTCTCTCCTTTGCAGTTCCTTAATTCCTACCCACAAAGATTCCACGCCTTCTGGCTCTATATCACTTCTTGTTATCAACTTAATTTCATTTCTTATTAGCAAAGCAAGGCTGGCCCCTCTGTCCATCTGCATGTCCTTTTGATAGGGGGTATATCCTTGGATATTTAGTTCCCAGCCCTCGTCCTTTTGCAGCCAATGCTCTGTGATACCCACAACATTATACCCACCAATTTCAACCTGCATTACTAGGTCATTTACCATGTTTCATATATTGTGCACATTTGTATACAACACCCTCCCTGCGTTCATTGCCCTCCCTTCACATAGTTGTCCCCTTAATTACTGTGCCTAAAGTTGACTTCCTGAGCCTTTCCATGGAAATCTGAAGCACAAAAGGGAATTAGGAGTCCTAGTTCAGGATTCTCTTAAAATTAGCTTGTAGGCTCACTTTGCAGTTAGGAAGGCAATTGCAATGTTAACATTCATTTCAAGTAGGCTAGAATACAAGATCGGGGTGTGCTGCTAAGGCTATCGACAAACCCCAATTTGGATATTATGAGTAGCTTTCAGAATCAGAATCCTTACAGTGTGGAAACAGGCCCTTCGGCCCAACAAGTCCACACCGAACCTCGGAGCATCCCACCCAGACCCATCACCCTATAACCCACCTAATCTACACCTCCCTGAACACTACGGGCAATTTAGCATGGCCAATCCACCTAACCTGCACATCTTTGGACTATGGGAGGAAAGCAGAGCACCCGGAGGAAACCCATGCAGACACGGCGAGAATGTGCAAACCCTACACAGACAGTCACCTGAGGCTGGAATTGAACCCGGGTCCCTGGTGCTGTGAGGCAGCAGTGCTAACCATTGCGCTACCGTGCCGCCCCAATCAGTGATTTCCTCAAAAACTTTAATCAAGTTTGTGACACATGGCCTTCCCCACACAAAGCTATGCTGGCTTTTGCTGATAAGGCCATTTTTATCCAAATGTGAGTAAATCCTATTTCCCAGATTATCTCTGTTGCCTTTCTTAAACAAAGAAACAACATTGGCTAATGTCCAACCTCTGGGACCTTTCCCATGTCTAAAGAGGATTTAAAGATTTTGCACAAGGCCCCAGCAATTTCTTCCTTTGCCTCCCTCAGTACTCAAGAATGATCCTGAGGATGAAGGGCTTGTCATATGAGGAGTGGTTGAGGACTCTGGGTTTGTACTCTATGCAGTTTAGAAGGATTGGTTGGTGGCGGGGGGGTGGAATCTCATTGAAATGTACAGAATTCTGAGAGGAATAGGATAGGATAGATGTGGAGAAGATGTTTCCACGATAGGAGAGACTAGCACCTGAGGGCACAGCCTCAGATTGAGATGATGGAGAATTTCTTCAGTCAGAGGGTGATGAATCTGTGAAACTCATTTCTGCAGAATGCTATGAAGGCCAAATCACCGAGTACATCAAGACAGAGGTAGATCAGCTCTTGAAGAATAAGATGACCAGGTTTTAAAGGGAGAAGGCAGGAGAATGGAGTTTAGAAACATATCAGCCATGATCAAATGGTGGAGAGGACTTGATGGGCTGAATGGCATGATTCTGCTCCTATATCATATGGTCTTATGGTCTTACGCAGGATTGGGCATGGAGCTCCCTTTTGGAGATCATTAGCTATATGACACTTTCTTTACTGTGCCAAAAAAGTGGGGGTCAGGTGCAAGTTCACATCGCATCTGCCTCATTCCACAGGAAGCTGTAAAATACCCCTTTGTTGGGAAAATTTCTCCTGGGCAAACATTTTCATTTATTTTTAATGATGTGTTCTTTCCATATTTAATTTTGTTACAAAATTCAACTTATCTCCTTTTCCATAAATCTTTTGTCCTACATCACTAAGATCCAGGCATCATGAGTTTTCAAGGTCAGTGCATTCAAGTCATTACAGTGTGCTGTGCTGACGCAATGACGTTGCACTGCTTTCGCACAAATTATATCCTAGCTGCCTAGACACGTACAAACTATTTTGTAGGATACCTAACATGACTGGATGCAAGTTATTTGATTCAAAACTGCTGATCCCAACTCGACTTGGTCACCTTCAAGAAAGAAATGTAGAGTATTTTTTCTCCATGACTATTGGTCCGTTTATCTTAGGTGTTTCATCAAATGAGTATTGTCCAGTTAGGATTTAATCTTGTTGCTGATATATTTGTCTCCTGTTCCTGCAGTTTTGTATTGCATTGTTTTGATTTTCACTACTCAGTGTCATAATAATGCTGCTGCTGGTAGATTAATCCCAAATTCATTGACAGAATGAACGAGAACCTCTCAACCAAAGAACTTAATCAGTTAAAATCAACAAAGCTGGAAATAGAAGCAGCAGTATTTTTGGATATGAATACAAATTTGCATTTTAAATTTGCAAAGCCACCAAGAGTGTGAAAGCTCTTTGGAGATCCACCTATAGCATAAATTTGTGTACGAGCGTAGAGGTATAATTTGCAGGCTCCGAGAATGACACAGCAGAACTATAATTCAAATCAGACAGCTTCTCATTGTTGTAAGTTGTTACAAGTCATAAATGAGTATCTGTAACATTATAACTTCAAAAACTTTTAAACAGAAAACAATATATTTGTATGTCGGAAATCAACATTTAAACCTCACCAAAATATGTTTACAAAACAGTAGGAGGAGCCCTTGTGGAGTAAAAACACAGAATAGGCTCTTTGGGCCCCATTGGCATTTTTCTATTCTGTAGAATAATTCTAACATGAAAAACTTTATAATCACTAATCTGGTCAAGGGCCAACAGCTCTGAACATTTACGAGGTTTTGAATTTGGCAGCTGAAAGCAAAATTTAAAAGTACTGCATTGATTGGATGAGAGGATGTAATTTTTACATGGTAACTAACTGAATGGTTTTCAATTTTGCTGGAGAACGATTAAGTATCTAAATATGCTTGAAATATCCTTTAGATGCCATCACATCATGTAGTCAATACATTTTATCATAGCTTGGTTACAATTGAGAAGGCCATTTGGTCTGTCATGGCTGTGCTGACTCTCCTGATTTTACAGGTAGTGATCCAATTCCCTTTTGAAAGTCTAAATTAAACTGCCTCAGTCATACTTTCAGGCAATGCATTCCCGATTCTAATCACTTGTGTGAAAACATGTTTTCTGAAAACATTTTTCCCCACGTTGCCATTGCTTCTTTTGCAAATTACCTTAAATTTGTACCAACTGGTTCTCAACACTGAACTTCCCCCCAACTGGAAAATTTTCTCCATACCTATTCCATCCAGACTCCTCAGGGTTTTAAATACATTTGTCATATCTCCTCTTGACTGTCTCTTCTCCAAGGAGCCCAGATTCTCCAATTTCTTTTACTATGACTTTTATTGAAGGAAACATTTCCATGAAACTTTTCTGCATTTTCTAATGCTTTTGCATCCTTCCTAACATGTCGTGCCTAGAGCTGGTTAGAAGACACTAGATGAGACCAAACCATACAAGTTTCATACAAGTTTAACATAACTTCCTTTGCTCTTGTACTCTATGCTCCTGTTGATAAAACTCAGGGATTTCAAGACTAGAGGGCACATTTTTAAGGTGCAAGGAGAGAGATTTAAAAAAGACTTGAGAGGAATTTTTTTTAAACAGTGGGTGGTTTGCGGGTGCAATGAATTCCTGAGGAAATGGTGGATATGCGTACAATTACAATGTTTAAAAGGCATTTGGATAAGTACATGAAAAGGAAAGGTTCGGAGATATAGGGGCCAGGAGCAGGCAGGTGAGACTAGTTTAGTTTTGAGATTATATTCAGCATGGACTAGATGGATTAAAGGGTCTCCTTCCATGCTGTATGACTCAGGATGCCATATAGTTTACTCACCATGCTGTCATGATTTGTGCACTTTACACTTTGTTCCCTATGCTCATGCACCCCTTTAAAATTGTATTCTTTATTCTGAAGCAGCTCTGCAGTTTTGTTACCGAAAATGAATCTTTTCACACTTCTTTGGGTCAAACTTCATTTGTCACACGAGCACCTATTCCACACACCTGTCTCTGTTCTTTACAAGTTTGGCAATATCCTCCTCACAGTCCACATGCTTTCAAGTTTTGCATCTTTCCAAATTTTGAAATTGTGACCTGTACATCAAGGTCTAACTTTTTAATATAAATATGAAGAAGAGAAGTGGTCTTAACTTTGATCCTGGAAAAACCTATCATTCGTTTCCATTTTCATATCCATGTTGCTACATTCCTTCTAATTGCATGAGGTAAAGCTTTGTTCACAGCTCAGTTCTGCATCGCATTATCAAATGTTGTTTGGAATTCCATCTACAGCATATCAATAGCATTGCCTCGATCAACCCCCTCTGCTACCTCAGCCAAAAATCTCAAGCAAGTTATTGGTCAATATGGGAACTTCCGATGCTGGAGAATCTGAGATAACAAGGTGTAGAGCTGGATGAACACAGAAGGCCAAGCAGCATCAAAGGAGCAGGAGAGCTGATGTTTCAGGTCAGGACTCTACTTCAGATCCTTCATTTTCTGAAGAAGGGTCCACACCCGAAATGTCAGCTCTCCTGCTCCTCTGATGCTGCTTGGCCTGTTGTGTTCATCCAGCTCTACACCTTGTAATCATTGGTTAATAAGACATGCGTTTAACAAATTCATTCTGATTTTCCTTAATTTAACGTGCATTTGCCCACATGACTTTTCATTTTGTCACAATTTTTCATTTCTAAAAGCTTTCTGAACACATTGGTTAAATAACTGACCTTTCAGTGTTAGACTTACCATTTGCAGTTACTGAGTAATTGGAACCACTGTGATTTAATTTAAAAAGCATTATGGCCAGTACCCCTGCAGTTTTCACTCTCATTTCCTTCAGTATCCTTCAATGCATGGGATCAGATCCTGATACCTTATATACTTTAAGAATAGGTAGTCTGTCAATCATCTCCACCCCATCAATGTTAAACCCTTTAAATTTTTGAAACACCTCCTCTTCACCACGACCATTATTTACCATAAACTTGTTACCAATATTTTAGATAGTAGCTTTAAACAACAATTTGAACTTAATATTCCAACTTTAATATAATAAAACTTGCCAAGATGCTAAACCGGTTGTTATCAAATACTGAATTACTTCAGGAGGTGTGAGAAAAAATGATTAAAAACATGGTCAAAGATGTAGGTTTGATGAATAATTCCCTATAACACTCCAATATAAAGATGGGCTGATGGGAAGAGGTGATTCACTGGCTGCAATGGGATAGCTAAGAATGGAGAGGCTAAGTAAGCGGGCTGATACGGTCTGGCTCTCTGAATCAACATACAGGATTCTGACAGGACTTGACAAAGCAGCTACAGAGATTTTGTTTCCCCCGGTTGTAATCTCTGGAATATGACAGCGAGGAGTGGATAATAATTAAAGAATCAATCATCCAGGATTAATTTGGGTAAATGATTCATTAAGGTCAAAGTAACAACTTGAGATTCATGATCTTGACAAACCAACTGCACTATCATTCTTAAAGACAGAATAGAGGTGATGTCAAACACATATACTGGAAGTGCTTATTAGGAGTGCTTATGGGCTTAGGTGGCCACTCTGTCCCTCAAATGCCTACATTAATATGAAATTCTGTCTGCTCCAATTATTTTTAATTCATCCGTAAGATGTGGGTGGACCAAAATTTATTGTCTATCACTACATACATTTGAGAAAGTGGTGGTGAAAGATCAGTAATGGTGGCAGGCATGCTAAATCCTTTCTTTATCACCTTGTCTACCTGTGACACAACTTTTTAAAGAACTATGTACTAAACCCCTAGGACTCTCTGTTCAGCAACACTACCCAGGGCCCTACCATTAACTGTCCTGCCCTTGTTTATTTTTTAACCAAAATGCAATACCTCAAGTTTATTCAAATTAAACTCCACCTGCCGCTCCTCAGTCCATTGGCCAATTGATCAAGACCCCTTTGTAATCTTAGGAGCCTTCTTCACTGTGCACCATGCCACCAATTTTGGTGTCATTTGTAAACTTACTAACCATGCTTCCTAAACTCCCATCTAAATTGTTTATATTAATGACAAACAAAAGTGGACGCAGCATCAATCCCTGCAGAACACTGCTGATCACATGCCTCATTCTGGAAAACATGACCATCCTGTGTCTCCTATCATCAATCAATTATGTAACCAATTGGCAAGTTCTTCCTGAATCACAGGTGATCTAACTTTATTACTTAGTTAATCATGCAGAACCTTGTCAAAGGTTTTATTAAAGCCTGTGTAATCAATATCTACGACTCTGCCCTCATCAATCTTTTTGGTTACGTCCTCAAAAACTGAATCAAATTTTTCAGACATGATTTCCCACTCATAAAGCCATGATGACTATTCCTAATTAGTCCTGTCTCTCCAAATGCATGTAAATCCTATCTCTCAGAATCCTCTGAAAAATATACCCACGACTGATGTTAGACTAACCGGTCTAAAGTTCCCACGCTTCTCCTTATAGATTTTCCTAAATAAATGCACAACATTAGCCACATCCAGTCCTCTGGGACCTCACCTATGGCTGTAGATGTTACAAATATTTTTGCTAGGGGTCCCACTATTTATTTCCTAACTGCCCACCATGTCTTGGGATACACTTGATCAGGTCCCTGGAGAAGTATACTCCTTTATGTTTATTAAGTCCTTAAACACCACTTCTTCTGTAATGTCGACTGTTTTCAAGGCATCAATATTTATTTCCCAGAGTCCCTGGCCTCCATTTCCTTCTCCACGATAAAAACTGACACAAAATATTTGTTTAATATCTCTCCCATTTCCTGTGGTTGTAGACATAGGTGACCTCGTTGATCTTTAAAGTCCTGTATTCTCTCCCTTGTTGCTCTTGTGCTCTTAATGTACTTGTAGAATCTCTGTGGATTATCCTTCCCTCTTAAGAATGCCCCTAGACGCCTTATATTCTTCAAGAGATTCACTTGATCATGGTTGTCTATGCCTAATATATGACACCTTCTTATTTTTAACTATCAGCCCAAGCCTGGATATTGACCAGTCTTGCTGCATTTGAACATAGACTGCTTCCATATCTGAGGAGCCACAAATGGTGCTGAACATTGTGCAATTATCAGTGAACATCCTCACTTCTGACCTTGTGATGCTTGGGCCAAAGGCACTATCCTGAGGAACTCCTGCAGAGACATTTTGGAACTGAGATGAATGATCTCCAACAACCACAACCATCTTTCATTTTGCCAGGTATTATTTTAACCACTGGAGAGATTTCCCCTGATTCCCAATGACTCCAGTTTTGCTAGTGCACCTTGATGCCACACTCAGTCAGAAGTGAAATTTTTGACAAGGACTGTCATTGGTATTGTCACTGGTATTTAGCTTTTTTCTCCATGTTTGAACCCGGCTGTGTTAGGTCAGGGATAATAGGAACTACAGATGCAGGAGAATCTGAGATAACAAGGTGCAGAGCTGGATGAACACAGCAGACCAGGCAGCATTAGTGGAGCAGGAAGGCCTACATTTCGGGCCTAGACACTTTTTCAGCCCCTTTTTCAGACCCATTTCTGAAAAAGGGTCTTGGCCCGAAACATCAGCCTTCCTCCTCCTCTGATGCTGCTTGGCCTGCTCTGTTCATCCAGCTCTGCATCTTGCTATCTCTGTGTTAGGTCAGGAACTGAATGGCTCTGGCAGAACTCAAACTGAGCTTTAGTCAGCGGGTTGTTAGGGAGCGAGGGTTGCTAGACAGCACTGCTGATGACACTTTTGATCATTTAACTGATGATTGAGAGTAGCCCAATGGTAGGCTGCCAGTTAAGATTTGTCCTGCTTTTTGTACACAGGGCATACCTGGACAATTTTCCACGGTGTTGAATAGATGCCAGTGGTTATATTAGAATAGTTTGGCTGGAGCACACGTCTTCAACATTATTGCCAGAATATCTGCAGTATCCAGTTGCTTCTGACTGTTTCTTAATGTCATGTGGAGTGAATTGAATAGATTGATGTGTGACATCTGTGATGTTGGGGACCTTTGGAGGAGACTGAGATGGATCAACAATAGGCACTTACGGATAAAGATTGTTGTGAATGCTTCAATCTTATCTTTTGCTCTTCCATATTTGAGAATTGGGATATCTGTAGCGCTTCCCCCCCCCCACCAAATTCCAGTGAGTTTTTTTAATTGTCCAACACCATTTACAACTGGATGGAACACAACTGTATTGATTAGATCTGATCTATTGGTTCTAGAATCACTTGTTTCTGACTATTAACTGATGCTTATGCTATTTAACATGCAAATAATCTGAGTTGCAGCATCGCCAGGTTGACACCTCATTTTTTGGTATGCCTGTACTGCTCCTGGCATGCCCTCCTGCACTGTTCATTGTTACAGAGTTGACACATGGCTTGATGGTAAATGGTCAAGTTGGGAATGTGCCAGGCATTTGTATGTAGATTGCATTTGAGTACAGTTCTACTGCTGCTGATGACCCACAATGCCTAGTGAATGTTCCTACATCTGTTTGATGTCTATCCAATTTAGTATGGTAATGGTGTCACACATCACAATGTAGGATATCCTCAAAGTCAAGACGGGACTTGATCTACCCAAGAACTACAGTGGTTCCTCCTACCAATACTGTCATGCACAGATGCATCTGCAGGAGGCAGATTGGTGAGGATGAGGTCAAGTATATTTTTCCCCATTTTTCAATGCTTCACTGCCTGATGCAATCACGTTCTTTGGGACTTGATCAGCTCGGTCAGTAGTGGTGCTGTCAAGCCACTCCAGGTGACGCATGTTGAAGTTTGTATGTCATGAGAATGTAAAAAAGCATTGTATAAATGCTGATTCTATTTTTGCAGTAATATTTCTCACTGTTCTCTGTAATATAAAGTTAATTTTCTGCTCAAATTTTATAGTTGTACTATAAAATGTTTACAACACTTTGCCTTTATTTAGCATCTTTAATATGGAGCCATAACTTAAATGGATGCCAAGATAGGAGTAGGAAATTAGCTAAGGTGATCAAAAGCTTAATCACAAGATTGGGTTTGAAGGAAGATTCTAAAGGAAGAAAGGAGGTTTGCAAGGAGGCTATGATAGGAGTTCCAGGGAATGGTATGTAAACCCATGAAGGCATGGCAGGTTTGCTGAACAAAGAGAAGTTAAACAAAAGGTCTGAATCTGAAGAATGGAAATGGTTGAAGGAGCTTTGTAGCTCTGAATTCTGTCACAGAAATAGGGAGGGTGCATCCTTAAACATACAGACGGACATTTAATATGTTAGCATGAGACAGTAAGAACTGCCAATGTTGGAATCAGTGATAACACAGCGTGGAGCTGGAAGAACACAGCTGGCCAGGCAGCATCAGTGGAGCAGGAAAGTTGATGTTTTGGGTCAGGATCATTCTTCAGAAATGGGGCTGAAGAAAGGTCCTGACCTTCAACGTCAGCTTTTCTGCTCCTCTGATGCTGCCTGGCCAGCTGTGTTCTTCCAGCTCCACGCTGTGTTATATCTAATATGTTAGAACATAGTATTCTGGCTAACATTTGCCCTGAACCAACATCTTTAAAAAAATTCCTAATCATTCTTTTCAAACTGTTAGTAGAAATTAGCTATGCATGGATTGGCTGCTGTGCTTGCCAACATATAAGTAACTACAATGCAGAGTGATTTATTGAAAAAAAATGTTGTAACATTTCCAAGAGACATGGTATTTCATAAAATACCTGCACGACTTCCAGTGACTGTGGTGTGTGAGGGAATGTTATTGAAATCAACGCTCTTGATCATTATGTAGTGTTATTTGTTTAAAATGTGCGTGTGTGACTGAGTGAGGACAAGACAGGATGAGTAATTAAATAATCTACTGACACTTTCTATATAAGTTCACAAATGAATAATCAATGAATATTCACAAATGAATATTGGACAATATTTCAGGTACCTGGGGAACGGTCCTTACCAAAATTCACTAAAACTGCTAAACATTTTGCTTCGATCTGCTCATATTCAGCAATCCTCAAATGAATAAATTGCAATATTGATTTTGACAAGACTGTGTGAGGGTCATGAATTAGGACAAGGGGAATTTATAACTTGCCCTTGAATCCTCATTCAATGTTTCTGTACTTTTGGCAAGAGTCAAAATCATAATGCAATTGTCCTTGGTACAGTTACACACATTTGTTATGCAGCTCAGTGCAAAGAAAAAAGGCTTCACTGATGTTGTACAATGTAACAGAAGATGTAACTGAAAATAATAAAATGTAACCGCAAGATTCTACAATTTAAAAGTAATTGTGTACACTTCTGAAAACTTCACTTATCTGAATCAGAGGCTGTGATCTACATCTCCTGTGGCAGCTCTGGTCAGATCCTTTACTGTTTATCTTTAGGGACATGCATAACCCAAATTACTGGGAAAAATAAGTTCATGATTAAATGTTACCACCTGGAAAAAGCAGGTAAAAGTCACTTCACAATATTTCTCTATGCAACTAAAATAAGAACTTTTGAAAAATCAGTGAATTTTCCTCTCCTGCATTTTTCTTTGTTTTAAAAAAGTAACTTTCTCATTTTCCCAGCGATCTTTTCAGGCAGCATATATAAGTCAGGAGTGTCACTCCACTGTCCCCTTGCTTCTACTATCCCAGTCCCGCATCACTCTTTTTTTCCCTATTCATTTGTGGCATGTGAGCATCGCTGGCTGGCCAGCGTTTCTCGCCCATCCCTAACTGCCCTTGATAAGGTGATGGTGAGCTGCCTTCTTGAACTACTGCAGTCCTCCTGCTGTGGGTTGATCCATAATGCCATTCTGGAGGGAATTCCAGGATTTTGACCCAGCAACAGTGAAGGAATGGCGATATATTTCCAAGTCAGGATGGTGATTGACTTATACAGGAACTTGGAGGTGATCGTGTTCCCATACATCTGCTGCCCTTGTCCTTCAAGATGGAAGTGGTCATGGGTTTGGAAGGTGCTGCCTAAGGATCTTTGCTGAATTTCCGCAGTGCATCTTGTAGATAGTACACACTGCTGTTACTGAGCATCAGTGGTGCAGGGAATGGATGCTTGTGGATGTAGTGCCAATCAAACGGGCTGCTTTGTCCTGGATCATGACAAGCTTCTTGAGTGTTGCTGGGGCTGCACTTACTCAGGCAAATGGGGAGTATTCCATCACACTCCTGCCTTATGTCTTGTAGATGGTGTACAGGTTTTGAGGGATTAGGAGGTGAGTTACTCGCCATAGTGTTCTTAGCATGACCTTTGAATAAGATAATAAGGTTAAAGCTTTAACTGAAGCCAAAGACAAACAATGGTTTCCTTCCACTAGGGCAGTTTTTTGATCAGTATGTTATTTACTCAATGAAATAGGAAGAATAGCTGGATCTAATTTTGGGACTGTGCGTATCAAGTGAATCAAGTATTTGTGAGGAAGTACTTAGGGAACAATGATCATACTATCAAGTTTAGGTAGATATGGAAAAGGACAAAGAGGTAAAAATGCGTAGATGGAGAGGAGCTCATTTCGGTGGACTGTGAACAGATCTGGTCTCACAAATCAATAAATAGCAGGCAAACTGACAGAACAATGACTACACTTGTAAGGCATCTGACTTGTGTACAAATGAGCTACATTTCTGTAAAGGGAAGAAGTACAGCAAGTAAAGTCGGGGCACCCTTGATGACATGAGAACAAATCTCAAAAGTTTTTGTAGGCATTTAAATAGTAAGAGCTAAGAGTTCAATAAGTGTAATAAAAGGAGTATGGATGACTAGGTACGAAGGCTGCTTGAAGACAGTGGGCACGTTCAAAAGTGAATGAATTGCATTTGTCTTTACTGAGGAAGAAGATGTGGCCAAAGAAATAATGAAAGAAGAGGTGGTTAAAACACCTAATGGGCTAAACTTTGATAAAGAGGACAAGCTAAAAAGGCTGGCTTTAATTTAAAATACAGAAATCATCAGGTCAGATGCAACCAATGATGCTGAGGGAAATAAGTGAGGAAATCACAGAGGTACTGGTGATAACATTCCAATCTTCCTTAGATGTAGGGATGGTGCCAGAGTATGGGAGAAATGCAAGCGTCAAACCTTTGTTTCAAAAATGGTGGAAGAATAGAGCCAGCAGTTATCGTTTGATCAGTTAATGTCAGTGAAGGGGAAGCTCTTAGAAGCAATTTTCAACATGAACAGTTACTAAGGCAAATATAGAATAACTAAGGAAAGCTAGCAAACAGTTGTTCCAGATTAATCATGTTCAACTAGCTTGATTACAGCTTTTGATGAGGTAAGAGTGATAGTAATGTGATGAGAATATTGTAGTTGATGAGAGGTACATGGACTTTCAAAAAGATTTTGATTATATATTCTGGTTTCTCCACAGTTCAGTACTAGTATTTTGCTTTTCTTGGAATATATGAACTAAATGTGAGTGCACAGGTCACAATTTCCAAATTTCAAATAATGACATGAAACTTGAAAATAATTGTAAACTGTGAAGAGAATGGTAAAAGACTTCATAAATGGGATTGTGGAATGGGTGAATATGTGAAAGAAAACAATACAGAGAGGAGTGAAGCGATATATTTTGGTAAGCAGAACGACATTATGCAATATAAAAACAAGGGCACAACTCTAAATGGTGGTGTTGGGGTGGGTCCTTTTGGGGGGAGGTCCTTTTGTAGTATATTGCTAGTGTTCCTTTCTATGAGCCAGGCAGACCAGGTTCAAGTCCTGTGTGCTGTGGAGGTGTGTCATAATATGTTTGAACAGGTTGGTTAGAAAAGTATCGACTCTTCTAATTGGTATGCAGAAGCAGATGAACCTGGGACATTGTGCACAAATCAGTGGCAAAGCAGGTTGAGGAAATGGTTAAGAAGGCTTTTTTTAATAAAAAAAAGTCATTCACTCACAGGATGATGATTTTGTTGGCTGGGCCAACATTTATTTCCAACCCCAGTTGCTTATGAGAAGGTAATGGTGAGTTGGCTTTTTTAACCGCTAGGTACTCCCACAATGCCATTAGGGAGAGTTCCTAAACCTTATAAATGGAGGCAGAGAGTTCAACAGCAAAGAAGTTACAATGAATTTTTTAAAATGTAGCAAATGTTGGAAATTGGAAATAAAAACAGAATGTGTTGAAAAACTCACCAAGTTTGACAGTACCTATGAAGAGAGAAACAGAATGAGATAAACTGGCGGTATCAAATCTTTCTCCTCTGGACTTCCATTTTGGACATCAGTCTTCAATATTTCAGAGTGTGCTCGATGGGCAGAAACTACTTGCAACCCTCATCAATGGAAGTTGGCATTGGACATGCACCACCCTCACTCCACCTTTAAGGTACATCCCAACTCGCTTAGAATACAGAGATAGTAGGAAACGGACAATGCTGGAGAATCTGAGATAATAAGGTGTACAGCTGGATGAACACAGCAGGCCAAGCTGCATCAGAGGAGCAGGAAGGCTGACATTTCGAGTCAAGAAATTTCTGAAAAAGGGTCTTGACCCAATACATTAGCTTCCTGCACCTCTGATGTCACTTAGAATACAGTTCTCCACTTCAGTACTGCACTTTGGAGCAGAAATGCACTTTTCATTGTATTGCTACAACCTGAACATTTTGTGCATGGGAACAACTGCCCATCTCATGGATTGGGCTGGGATACATCTCATGGCTTTTTCATTGCTCCATTAACAGTCATTGGCAGCTATTTAGATGCTAACAGCATTTCTGCCTTGCTTTGCCTTTTTGTGCTTTACCTCCTCATCCACATGTTAAAAACTCATCTGTGTTTCCTTACTGTTTAGTGGAGACACAAAACCTGGCAGCTTATCATTGTTGTTAGTAGTCATTAGACAAGACAGTAGACATGTTGCTGTATGACACTGTGCAACATCATTGTCAGACCTGCAACATATACGACTGGCTTACACGACAAATAAACTGCATGTGCCCCAACGAAAGAGCCATGTTTCCAAGTCTAATGGTTCTAGTCCTAAGTCAAGTCAAGGGGGACTGTTGTCAATCAGAGGGTCCTGCCACAATCAGTGAAGAGCAGTGTATGAGCTCAGTCCAGGAGCTTGGACACAGGCAGTCAGTCATTTGGAACTATCAAGGTCAAGGGTTCTGTATCACTGCAGTATGGGGAGTGGGCCATGGCACCCTGAAGCTCCACTGCAACCAGTCCTGGGATTTGTCAGGGATCTGCAGAGAAATCAGGCAGGGGTTTTGTCATTCAACAATCAGGGCAGTCCTTCCAAATCAACTGGGGGAGATGGCAGTAGTGATGGGCCATAGTCAGTCCTGGGTCAGCTCAATGAAAGTCAAGGATGGTTATCAGGGACCACTATTGTGCTGGGAAAGTCAGTTCTGGGTGTAGTGATTGTAATGAGGTCAACCAGGTGGACCCCATAGAATGAGATCCTGATTGGGGCTGTTAATCTTCTAGATGTGAGTTTGCTCGCTGAGCTAGAAGGTTAGTTTTCAGACGTTTCGTCACTTTTTTTTATTTGAAAAAATATACTTTATTCATAAGATGTACAAAACAAACATATTTATACACCTACCCAGTCATGCAAGCTGCTCCAGGTTACCCAGAGGGTACATACACCAACTAAAGGAAAAAAAAACAAACAAAGAAGAAAAAAAAACAAAGCAAAGAAAATACCCCAGCAGTCGTCACCCTGCACAGTCCCCGTTGGCCCCCTGACCAGTTGGGGAAGGCGCCAGCTGGGTCCAGTTACCAGATAGGGCCCTTTTTTCTATGATAATAAAATGTGAGGCTGGATGAACACAGCAGGCCAAGCAGCATCTCAGGAGCACAAAAGCTGACGTTTCGGGCCTAGACCCTTCATCAGGGAGGGGAATGGGGAGAGGGTTCTGGAATAAATAGGGAGAGAGGGGGAGGCGGACCAAAGATGGAGAGAAAAGAAGATAGGTGGAGAGTAGAGTATAGGTGGGGAGATAGGGAGGGGATAGGTCAGTCCAGGGAAGACGGACAGGTCAAGGAGGTGGGATGAGGTTAGTAGGTAGGAACTGGACGAGGGGTTTCATACAGTGGTCTTTCCCCACCGTGCCTTGGCGACGACTGCCACAAGCTTTAGCACGTCCCTCAGCACGTAGTCCTGGACCTTGGAGTGCGCCAGTCTGCAACACTCGGTCGGGGTCAGTTCTTTCAGCTGGCAGACCAGCAAGTTGCGGGCAGACCAAAGAGCGTCTTTCACCGCATTGATGGTCCTCCAGGCGCAGTTGATGTTGATCTCAGTGTGCGTCCCGGGAAACAGCCCGTAGAGCACGGAGTCCCGCGTCACGGAGCTGCTCGGGACGAATGTCGACAAATACCACTGCATCCCCCTCCAGACCTCCTGCGCACAGGCACACTCCAGAAGGAGGTGATCGACAGTCTCATCCCCCCCGCAGCCACCTCGAGGGCAGCGTGCAGTGGCACAGAGATTCCGGGCGTGCATAAAGGATCTCACTGGCAGAGCCCCTCTCACCGCCAGCCAAGCAATATCCTTGTGCTTGTTTGAAAGTTCTGGCGATGAGGCATTCTGCCAAATGACTTTGGCAGTCTGCGTGGGGAACCACACGACGGGATCCACCCTCTCCTTTCCCCGAAGGGTCTCAAGGATACTACGTGCTGACCACTGCCTGACGGCCTTGTGGTCAAAGGTGTTTCCCTTCAAACATTTCTCCACGAAGGACAGGTGGTACGGGACGGTCCAACTACTCGGAGCGTTCTGCGGCAACGAGGCCAGGCCCATCCTTCGCAACACCGGGGACAGGTAGAACCTCAGTAAGTAGTGACACTTGGTGTTTGCGTACTGAGGATCCACGCACAGCTTGATGCAGCCGTACACAAAGGTAGCCGTCAGGGTGAGGGTGGTGTTTGGTACGTCCTTTCCCCCATTTCCCAGGTCTTTGTACATGGTGTCCCTGCGGACCCGGTCCATCCTCGACCCCCAAATGAAGTGGAAGATGGCCTGGGTGACCGCAGCGGCGCCGGTCCAGGGAATAGGCCAGGCCTGCGCCACATACAACAGTACCGAAAGCCCCTCGCACCTGACAACCAGGTTCTTACCCGCGATGGAGAGGGACCAGAGCGTCCACCTGCCCAGCTTCTGCTTCAATTTGGTGATACGTTCCTCCCAAGTCTTAGTGCACGCCCCAGCTCTGCCGAACCAAACACCCAGCATCTTCAGGTAGTCTGTCCTGACGGTGAAGGGGATGAAGGAGCGGTCGTCCCAGTTCCCGAAGAACATGACCTTGCTCTTACCCCTATTGACTTTGACACGCGAGGCCAGTTCAAACTGGCCGCAGATGTCCAACAGCCTACTCACCGACCGACGATCGGTGCAGAAGACGGTGATGTCGTCCATGTACAGGGAGGTCTTGACCTGAAGGCCTCCGCTGCCTGGGATAGTCACGCCCTTCAGGCTCACGTCCTTCCTGATGGATGCGGCGAAGGGCTCCACACAGCACACGAACAAGGCAGGAGAGAGCGGGCAGCCCTGCCTGACTCCAGATCTGACGGGAAAACTGTCCGATTCCCACCCGTTGATCGAGACTGCGCTAACGATGTTGGTGTAGAGCAGCTGGATCCAATTTTGGATGCCCTCCCCGAACCCCAATTTGGAGAGGACGTCCCTCATGTAAGCATGAGAGACCCTGTCGAAGGCCTTCTCCAGGTGTCCACCCGCCTGTCCTGCACGTAGGCGATCGTATCCCTGATGAGCGCGA
The DNA here is from genome assembly GCF_030684315.1 of Stegostoma tigrinum. NCBI lineage: Eukaryota > Metazoa > Chordata > Chondrichthyes > Orectolobiformes > Stegostomatidae > Stegostoma > Stegostoma tigrinum. Next base: position 59,863,990 of record NC_081355.1, read on the forward strand.
GGCTGTCAGCGATCTTCCTGCCCGGTACAGCACAGGTTTGGTCAGCGTGAATCACTGACTCCAGGACAGACCTGACCCGGTTGGCTATGACCTTGGCCAGGATGTTGTAGTCCACATACAACAGTGAAATGGGACGCCAGTTCTTAATTTCTTCCCTTTCCCCCTTCCTCTTGTAAATGAGGGTGATGATGCCCTTCTTCATGGACTCGCACACTTCCCCTGCCCGAAGTGCACTATTGTACACCTCCAGCAGGTCCTGGCCGACCAGGTCCCACAGAGCGGAATACAGCTCGACCGGTAAGCCATCACTCCCAGGAGTCTTATTCCTCTCCAAGGACTTGAGGGCTCTGGTCAGCATGTCCAGGGATATCGGCCGGTCCAGCCACTCCCTCATGCCGTCGTCTAAGACCTCCGTGATAGACGACAGGAACGACTCGGAGGCCGTGCTATCCGTGGGCTTCGTGTCGTACAGTCCGGCATAGAAGGATCTGCTGATCCTCAAAATGTCGGGCCGAGACGAAGTCACCGAGCTGTCGTCCTCCTTCAGCCAGCTAAGCACAGGGCTCTCTTTATGCACCTTCTGAAAGAAGAAACGTGAGCACGTCTCGTCCTGCTCCACGGAGCGGACCCTGGACCGGAAGATTATCCTGGAGGCCTCCGCGGCGAACAGCGAGGCTTGCTGGCCCCTCACCTCGCGGAGGTCCTCCGTGACATCGACCCCCATCAACTGCAGAAGGAGCAGGTTCTGCACCCTTTTCTGGAGTCGCGACAGCTTTCCCCGCCTCTCTCTCGCCTTCCGAACACCCTTGAGGACAAAGAACCTCTTGATGTTCTCCATCACCGTCTCCCACCAGTCACCCGGAGACTCAAAGCGGGGTTTCACGGTTCTCCAACCAGCGTACTCCCTCTTAAGCTCCTCGAAGTTCTCTGGGGTCAACAGAGTCGTGTTGAGCTTCCACGTCACCTTGCCGGCCGGCTGGTCATCCTGTAAGCGACAGTCGGCCAGCAGGAGGCAGTGGTCAGAGAAGAACACCGGCTCGACGCCGGTGGATCTGACCGAGAACGCCCGTGACACAAACAGGAAGTCTATCCTTGAGCGAATAGACCCGTCTGGCCACAACCAGGTGTACCTCCGCTGCGCTCCCTCTGCAGGGGTGCTGAAGACGTCAAGCAGCTTGGCATCCTTCACCGTGCCCATCAGGAATCTGGACGTGACGTCCAGTTGACTCCCCCCACCCGCTGTCCCCACGCCGGATCTTCCATCTGCATCGATGATGCAGTTGAAGTCTCTGCCTACGATGACCGGCCTGGACGTAGCCAGCAGGGGTGGAAGCCGCTGCAGGACGGCCAACCGCTCACTCCGTACGGCTGGGGCGTACACGTTGATCAGCCTCAGGGGAGCATTCCTGTAGGTGATGTCAGCCACCCCACCACCTCCTGAACTTGAGGGATGGTGAAGTCACGCCCCCGCAGCAGAATAGCCAGGCCCAAGGAGCGACAGTCGTTACCCCCGACCAGATCGAAGGCCCACAGGTCCAGGCGCCGGACCATTTCCCGTACCTGCTGAGGTGCGGTATCCCGCGCTCCTGCAGAAACAGGAGATCCGCCTTGACGGTGGTCAGGTAGGCCAACATGGACACACATCTTGCAGTGGAGTTGACGCTGCACACATTAATGCTCGCAACTCACACCCCCATTGTGGGCAGTGACCGCAGTACCCTCCCCAAGTCCAAGGTCCAGCCCCTCCATCTGTCCCTTCATGCCCATTAACCGGGCTAACTGCTGGACGCTCTCCGGGCTGAGGAAACCGTCCGTGCTGCCTTCCGGGTGGCATCCCCCTGTTGGGGATACGGAGGCAGGAGAGTCCGGCTCTGGGTCAGGCTGGGGACGCGCTGTTTCCTCCTTCCCACCTGGAAGTTCCAGGGGGCCCTCCAGGGCCCCAGGGGCACGTGACTGGGTGTCGGAGGGAGCCTCAGGACGCCTCCCGTCACCTGGAAGTGGGATGCTGCTTTCCTTCTCCCTTGAGATCTTTAGCTTCTGCTTTGGGCGGGCCCTCTCCGAATCTCCCTCGTCAGAGGAGCTCTTATAGCACCCCTGTAGCTGCCTCTTCCCGCCTGATGGTTGCGGTTCCTGGGCCCGCCAACGCACCTTCCTCCTCGCTTTCCGGGCCGTCGTCCACTCCCCTGGGTCGCCTGTCGCCGCCTCCATCAACTCCGGGTTGTCAGGGGGAGCGGAGCCTGGAGGGGCGCTTTGCTGGCCTCGGGCCCATCCTGCGGGGCTGGGCCCCCTGCATGACCTGGCCCTCCTGCACATTAGTGGGGTCCTTGAAGGGCCCTGGTGCCTTCCTCTCCTCTGGGAGCGGGGGGGGGCTGGCCCCGCATTGCCCCTGCCGGTGACCTGGGCATAGGTGGTCCCCCGCTGTGGGCATGCCCTATAGAGGTGGCCCGCTTCCCCGTACAGGTTGCAGCTTTTCTCTTGTGGGCAATCCTTCGCAAGGTGTCCCTCCTCCCTGCAGATGGTGGCTTTCCAGTCGGCCACCACGTGACCTGACCTACCACAGGCATGGCAGACTTTAGGTTGCCCTGCATAGGTCAGGTAGCCCTTGCTCCCGCCAATCGCGAAGCTCGACGGTGGGTGTACAATGTTCCCATCCGCGCCCATCCTCATCGTCACCTTCACCTGCCTCTTACTGGTCCAGATGCCAAAGGGGTCCATGATGTCAGTTAGGTCCCCTTCCACCTTCACGTACCTTCCGAGGAAGGTCAGGACATCAACTGCTGGCACATGCGGGTTGTACATGTGTACAGTCACCATACGGCTCCTCTGCGCTGGCATCACAAACAGCGGGACAGCGGTCATTACAGAGAGGGGGCCCTCACCTCCTTTCTCCTTGAAAACCTCCAGGAAGCGCTCGCAAAGCTTGGCACTCCTGAAGGTTACATCATAAAAACCTCCTCCGGGGAAATCCTGCAGGCAGTAAATGTCCGCAGCAGCGAACCCGTAACAGTCCAACAGGACCCTCTTCACAAAGAAGGTGCAGTCCACAGGTGCACCTTCATCCACCTTCTTCACGGAAACACGGATGGTGTTCCGGACCCCCTGACCTGAGGCACGAGCACTCGCCGCAGCCATTGTTGCAGGTTGGCTGCTCCCCTGAACCAGGGTTAGGCCGAAGCCAGCATTAAGATCCACCAGTTGCAAGGGTGCACAGCCAACCCGACGTCTTCCTTCCACCTCCAACACAGTGCTCCTCCTCTCGGTCCACAGAAGAATGGGTCTTTATTTTGTTCCAGATGTCAGCTGGTTCACTGAGCTGGAGGGTTTGTTCCCAGATGTTTTGTCACCATTCTAGGTAACATCAACAGTGAGCCTCCAGTGAAACGCTGGTGTTATGTCCCGCTTTCTATTTATCTGTTTAGGTTTCCTTGGGTTGGTGATGTCATTTCCTATGTTGGGGATGTCATTTCCTGTTGTTTCTCAGAGGATGGTAGATTGGCTTCAAATCAATGTGTTTGATGGAGTTCCGGTTGGAATGCCATGTTTCTAGGAATTCTCGTGCGTGTCTCTGTTTGGCTTGTCCTAGGATCGATGTGTTGTCCCAAGCAAAGTGGTGTCCTTCCTCATCTGTATGTAAGGATACGAGTGATAGTGGGTCATGTCTTTTTGTGGCTAGTTGATGTTCATGTATCCTGGTGGCTAGCTTTCTGGACAAACATTGGAGGACAGTTCTAACTGTAGGAGGAGGAAGGGAGTCATCGATTTTCACAATCACGCTGGGGTACAGTGCAGCATGATGGTTGGTATGGATAAACTGTTCTAAACTAAAATAATCTAAGCTAAGCATTCCCTTCCAACCTCATACAAGTTGTGAATGTGTACAACAAAAGGAAAACAGCTGTAACCATACCTGGATGGCAGAGTTGATGTTTCTTTTTTGTCTGAGCACAAAAATTCTACTTGTGAGTGATTTCAGGCACTTCACGGGGGTAATTACATTATTCAGGCACTTTCACAATACAGACTGAAGATTTCTGTAATCACAGTACCCTGCATTTGGTATACATCAGTTTCCAACTGCATGGGCTTCACATTCTGGTCACAGACAATCTTGGCTATGTCATTAGTTGTTATGGATTGATCAAATCATCTGTGTGAAGCAGAAGTAATCAGAGGCAACCTTAAAATTGTCACCTGTGGGCTACAATACACAAAGACAATACAAGATCTCACAGACTGGAGAAGGGGCTATAGACATGACTTTATCTAACCCTAAACTGCAAGCATTTGCCCACAACCTCTTATATGCAATGCTGCCTTTCTTGTGTGATCTGGGTAGTTGGTATGCGGACCACGCATCAGCGATCTTACTGCACTCACAAGCTCCAAATACATTGGCACAGCATGCTTTGTGTTGCACTAATCAGAACAAGGTCCTTTAAGTAAAGATCAAAGTAGAGGTGCTTCATGGCCCTTCTTGTTAGAGTCCTCCATGCCCCATTGTCATTTTCAGTTGCGTGTGATGCAAATGCTGACTGCTCACATAATGAAGGACCTGTTCTGTTTCTAATAATGCCCACACAAGTTCTTTGGAAACACAGTCAATTAATCCAGTCACAGCAGATGCCATCATGACTATGGATTAGTTGCTGAGATCCTTCATTGACTGTACACGCATTGCTCAAAAGACAAATGGTTTCTGACTATTCCCAGAAGTAAATGCAACATTTTCCCTTTTTTTTCTTATCTATCGCTGTTGTTCAACAAAGTGAACATTTTCAACTGTTTGAAGGCTTTCCAGCATGTGATGGTCCCACTTTGGACAATAGAAAGGTGTTATGCTATACTGGGCATTAGGGAAAAAGTAACACTCTCTTAGACAGGATTCTAACAAGACATGGCACTAAAGATCAGTAACCTACGTTTTTTTGAATTTTGTAGTTACAATGACAGCTCATTAGACAGGCAATGATGTAAAATAGCAATGTATTTACAAATGCATGCTTGATTTTGCAATTAAAAAACACTTATGTACTCCAAAGTTTTTCCTTTTCATTTCACTCCGATTACATGCACTGCGAAGGGCACCCCTGGCTGCGAACACTGGAAATGGTGCATTGCTGAGATTAAGAATCCCAAGAGGTTCAAGCAGTGGCAAGTGCTTTTGCTATTGCTGGGAGTTTGATAGAAATGTGATGACTACATAATGAGGTGAGTTGTAGAGAATTGCCTGAGAAAGTTATTAGATCTCTCACAGAGAAACCCTCCATAGAAAACCTCAAAATTGACATTTGGCTAATTTTTGATAGAATTCAGCCCTGGGTGTTGATGAGTGTCAAGGGTGATGGATAAGGTGCCAGTTAACTGCTCTATTGTGTCCTGGATGGTGTCAAATTTCTTGAGTGTTTTTGGAACTACACCTATTCCGGTAAGTGAAGAGTATCCCATCTTGATTTGTGCCTTATAAATCATATAGCCATGGTATGGCTGGTCTAGCTTAGTTTCTGGTCAATGGTAACTAATTATGAAAGTAGTTGCATGGAAGCCAGACTTCAGTTATGTCAATAAGTTGGAGAAACTGGTATTGTACTCATTGGAGGAGAGAGATTGAGGAGATTTGACAGAAGCATTGAAGATCATGAAGGTTCATATATGTTAGGTGGAGAGAGTGTGTTTGTTGACATGAAAATCGGGAACTTGAGGACATCAATATATAATGAATAACTGACAATGGAAGACTTTTTTTAATTCTGTATGTAATTGGGATCTGAAATGTACTCCTAAGAATCTGTTAGAGGAAACTTAAATTGTGTCTCGCAAAAAGTAATTAAATAAGCACCTGAAACAAACAAAAAATGACTCTGTCCTGAGAAAGAGTAAGTGAATCAAATTAGCTGGATTGTTCTTGAAGACAGCTGGAATGAATGGTTCAAGTGATCTCCTTTCTGTAATGTAACTATTCTACAAAAGATACGGGAGTGTACCATAACGTATAAGCTGGCACTTGTTTGTGAGGGCTTTCCAATGCATTCTCATTGCAGAGAAAGTTTTTGGGCAGCCAATTTAACTCATTAAAAGTGGACAACCAATTTTATGAAGGTGGCCTCCCAACAGTGAGGATCTAGCACACAGAGCCAGTGGTTTCAACGTGTAAAGTGACAACCATGGTCAGGTAAATTTTCCCCTGGCCCTAGAGAGCCATTTGAAGTGGGCTCTCCTCTGATCAGAAGACCTGCTTTCCTCCCCCCCTCCCCTTGAAGGGTACCTCCATGTGGAGGTGCCCTCTTGGTCCTCAATCTGCGACAACACTCCACCATTTTCCAGATTCTATTTTAACTTCCTCTCTGAATGGAAACAGTCCAAACAGTCCTCTAAAACAAAATACTGCAGAGGCTAGAAACTTGAAGAACTACCTGAAATAGGAGAGAGAAACATTCAGGTAGATGGCAATTCATTGGAAATTCAGTCGAAATTCCCCCTCACCTCCATTCAAGGCATCAAACAAACTTTCCACATCAGACAGAGGTTCACCTACACATCCGTCAATGTAGTCTATTGCATATGCTGCTCCCCATGTGGCCTCCTCTACATCAGCAAGACCAAGCAGAGTCTTAGGGACTGCTTTGTAGAGCACCTGCGCTCTGTTCGCAAAAAAACAACACCTTCTGGTCGTGAACCATTTCAACTCCCCCTCCCACTCACTGGGTGACATGCCCATCCTGGGCCTCCTCCAGTGTCACAATGCTGCCACCCGGAAACTGCAGCACCTCATATTCCTTCTCGGGAGCCTACAGCCCAATGGCCTAAATGTGAACTTTACCAGGTTCAAAATTGCCTCACCCCTGCCTCATCCCATGACCAACCCTCCCTCTCATCCTCACCTCCTTGAGATGACACAACCTGTCCAGCTTCTGTCCCACCTGTCCATCACTTCCACCTCATTGACCAATCTCCGCCACTCCCTACTGCACTCACCTATCACCATCCCTCCGACCATCCCCAGCTCCCCGCCTCACTCTATTAATTTGAGCTCCGTCCCCCGTTTCTGAAGGGTCCTGACCTGAAATGTCAACTCTCCTGCTCCTCTGATGCTGCCTGGCCTGCTGTGTTCTTCCAGCTGCACACTTATCTCATTGGTAAGCACTGTGCGTTTTGACATCTCCAGGCTTCTGTGGATATAAGACGACAGAGTTGAAGCTCCCTCTAAGTCATTCCCAACCCCTCTCAGATGTGCCGGTCTGGTTGATTGCGTTAGTTGATGTTTAGGATGTATTCCCTGAAGCTTCAGTGTTAATGGGAGTGTTTAACATTCTTTTATTTCAAAACATACTCTATCCGTAAAAAAAAATTGTATGTACGCCGGGTGACCAAAGCAGTTCGTTCTGTACAGTTGCATAACAAGTTGCTAAGCAAACCATGGGACTGCTTAACGTGTAGATAGTAAGACATATTGTTGTAGGTCCGGTCTTAGACACGGCCTGGCCTGAGTGGGTGGCTGTCCCTTTAAATGATGGGTGGACGGTGGGCGGGCAGGTGCAATGAGGTTCCACCTCCCTGTGGGTGATTGACAGCCAGACTTGCACGGGCTTTCGGGACGTGGAGCTGGAAGGAACTGGTTCAGCTTCTGAGAACAGCTCAAGTAAGTTGGTGTTATTAAAGCGGCCGGCCTTATTGCTACCTGCCAGAAGCAGAGAAAAGGTATATATGTCGAGACTGCAGGCGGAGTGAAAGTCTTACTCTGTCTGGTGAGTGTTTTCTTTTTGCTCGAAGGAGTCCCTGTTGCTTGTACAGTAAATAGGTTGATGTTTTAGTTGGCACTTAATTGCTATTTGCAGCTTGTATTACAACTGAAACATTAATTGTGGCTTAACAACAGCAGTGTTGATTTTGGTTGTCTTCACTTACGGTCATCTAATCGTATTTGTTTTTGCTATTTAGCTGTTTTGTTTAGCTACTGGACCTGTCTCCATATTTTTGGATGTACGTGGGTGGCGGTGGGGTCTTTATAAAGTGGAGTTAGAAACGATACTTTTTGTATGGTTGTAAACTAAATGAGGATTATTTCGTTTATATATCGTTCCCTTTAACAGTATATTTTGAGAAATAAATAATTTTATGTCGCGTAAGGTGTGGGATGATGATCGGTCGCCAGTTATTAAAGGAAAAAGTTCATTCAGCTTCTTTGTATTGAGACCGTTTACGCATGATCCTATAAGAGAAATGGGAATTTCTACAGAGCCTGTGTACACAGAAACTGCAGGGAAGGTTGTCAAGAAAAACCATTGATTCCTGGGTTTCTGTGACTTTAGCTTCAAAGTTATTGTGGACGTGGTGGAAGTCTCACCGTATCATTGTAAAGGGACTGGACCTGTCATCTTCAGCTATGTAAGAATCCAAAGGACAGACAAGAAGCGCTTTTATATTGCAATAACATGCCGTCGCAGTTGACCCTGTACCTTGCATAATAATAGTCTGTTTTTTCTTTTACGTCTCCTCTATCTCGTAGATAGCAAATGCGTGTGAAACTTTTGTTATCTCAATTCGGTCATCTTGACTCTCGATTGGCTCAAATGTTATTTTGTAAAAGAGCAAGAAATCAAAACAATAAATAACTTTTAACAGTCAACGAGTAGCACGTAGGAGTGGAAAACGCCAATCAGGAAGTTTTTTAAAAAAAAACTAATACAATCTCCAACAAAGTTACCAATGGAAAAAAATACCAAATCTAATTTTCCAATGTCGTTTCAGTCACGCTGAACACCCCGGCCTCCGCCAGCCGAAATACTGACGACTGATTAAGTTTTGCAACGTAATAAAAGCATAAAACTTATGCGACCTGTCATGAAATTTGTTACATTTTGCAATACAAGTCTAGTAAATTTACTTGAGAGCTAAGTGTCTTTCTGAATGGCCTTGAGCATGTGTTCTTTGCAACAGCTGAAAAGGAAACAACACTGGCTCCCGTGATGATATTGTCTGCAGTGGACAAAGTTCCCAGTGTGGAATAGTGAAACAATCTTCTACTTTAATCTACTTTATTTTGCCCGCTATCATTCAGAGGCTACCTGTTTAGAGTGAGAGAAATGCCGACTGTTAGTTTGTGTGCTGGTTCAGTGTCTTAGAACTTGTTGGACATAAATGTGCACTTTGTAATAAAACAGCATCAAAAATGAGAAAATCTACTTATAGCCATCACTTTAACTTTTTCAATTTTTTTTCTACAAGGATCTTCCTGAAAAGATAAAACACAGAACTGCAGATGCTGGAAATCTGAAATGGGTGCAGAAATTACTGCAGAAACTCAGCAGGTCTGGCAGCATTTGTGGGGAGAAAGTATTTACTTGAATGTTTCAGGTCCACTGACTCTGCTGTAGAACAGATTGTAGCTAGGACAATGTATAAATGCTGAAGATGTGGGTTGGGGAAAGGCATTAAAGGAGTGAATGAGAGATAGTGACAGAGCCCAGACGAAGAGAGGGAATGTGAGGGAGACGAAGGAGTAGGGGACCAGAAGTAGGTAAAAATGGATTGGCTGTGCTGAAAGCAGCCCAGCCATCGAGCAGTTTTTCCGCTGCCTCCACCTCCACGCTTCTCTAACCATGAGCCTAAGCCCCCTCCCACTGACCCCTTCACCTGCCTCTAACACAAGTCGTCCTCCTGGACACCACCCCCAGGCCTCCTACCCTCCCTTGACCTCTTCATCTCCAACTGCCGTTGAGATATCAATCGCCTCAACCTCTCACCCACTTCACCCTCCTTGCAGAACGTGCAGCCCTCCGCTCCCTCTGCTCCAACCCCCAACCTCACCATCAAACCCGCAGACAAGGGTGGCGCAGTGGTAGTATGGCGCACTGACCTCTACATTGCTGAGGCCAGACACCAACTCTCTGACCCCACCTCCTGCCATCGCCTGGATCGTGATCCCTCCCCCGAGCACCAAACCATCATCTCCCAAACCATTCACAACCTCATCACCTCAGGTGACCTCCCACCCACAGCCTCCAACCTTATTGTTCCCCAACCCCGCACTGCCCGCTTCTATTTCCTTCCCAAAATCCACCAACCCGCCTGCCCTGGCCGACCTGTTGTCTCTGTCTCTGCCTGCTCCTGCCCCACCGAACTCATCTCCACCTACCTCAACTCCATTTTCTTCCCCCTTGGTCCAGGAACTCCCGACGCACGTCCATGACACCACCCACACCCTCCACCTCCCCCAGAACTTCCAATTCCCCGGTCCCCAACACCTCATCTTTACCATGGACGTCCAGTTCCTAAGGCCATCTGCATGGGGAATGCAGGTGTTTAAGGCCCTCCGCTTCTTCGTGTCCTGCAGACCCGGCCAGTCCCCCTCCACCGCCACCCTCATCCGCTTAGCCGAACTCGTCCTCCCCCTCAAGAATTTCTCTTTCGATTCCTCCCACATCCTACAGACAAAGGGGGTGGCCATGGGTACCCACATGGGCCCAAGCTATGCCTGCCTCTTTGTAGGTTATGTGGAACAGTCCCTCTTTCGCACCTACACTGGCCCCAAACCCCACCTCTTCCTCCGTTACATTGATGACTGTATTGGCGCCGCCTCTTGCTCCGCAGAGGAGCTTGAACAGTTTATCCACTTCACCAACACCTTCCACCCCAACCTCAAGTTCACCTGGGCCATCTCCAACACATCCCTCACCTTCCTGGACCTCTGTCTCCATCTCAGGCAACCACCTAGAAAACCATGTCCATTTCAAGCCCACCGACTCCCATAGCTACCTGGAATACACCACCCACCCACCTTCCTGCAAAAATTCCATCCCCTATTCCCAATTCTTTCGCCTCTGCCGCATCTGTTCCCAGGATGAGGCATCCAGCTCCCGTACATCCCAGATGTCCTCACTCTTCAAGGACTGCAACTATTTTCTCCGTTTTTCCCCCCCCCCCCCCCCCCCCCCACCCCGCAGTGGTCAAGAACACCCTTGACCGTGTCTCCCACATTTCCCGCAACTCATCCCTCACACCCCGCCCCCACAATAACCGCCAAAAGAGAATCCCCCTAGTCATCACATACCACCCCACCAACCTCCAGATACAATGCATCATCCTCCGACAGTTCTGCCATCTACAATCCAACCCCAATGCCAAAGACATTTTTCCATCACCATCTTTGTCTGCCTTCTGGAGAGACCACTCTCTCTCCAGGACTCCCTCGTCTGCTCCACACTCCCCTCCAACCCCACCAGACCCAGCACTTTCTCTTGCAACTGCAGGAAATGCTACACTTGCCCCCACACCACCTCCCTCACCCCAATCCCAGGCCCCAAGATTGATTTTCACATCAATTAGATGGTCACCTGCACATCCACAAATGTGGTATACTGCATCCGCTGTACCCATTGTGGCTAACTCTACACTGGGGAAACCAAGCAGAGGCTTCGGGGCCACTTTGCAGAACATCTACGCTTGGTTCACAATAAACAACTGCACCTCCCAGTCGCGAACCATTTTAACTCCCCCTGCCATTCCTTAGAAATGTCCATCCTAGGCCTCCTTCACTGCCATAATTATGCCACCCGAAGATTGCAGGAACAGCAACTCATATTCCACTTGGGAACCCTGCAGCCTAGTGGTATCCATGTGGATTTCACAAACTTCAAAATCTCCCCTCCTCCCACTGCATCCCAAAACCAGCTTGTCCCCGCCACCCTAACCTGTTCTTCCTCTCACCTATCCTCTCCTCCCACCTCAAGCCGCACCTCCATTTCCTACCTACTAACCTCATCCCAACCCTTTGACCTATCCCCTCCCTGCCTCCCCACCTATACTGTCCTCTCTCCATCTTCAGTCCACCTCTCCCCCTCTCCTTATTTATTTCAGAACCATCTCCCCATCCCCCTTTTTCTGATGAAGGGTCCAGGCCCGAAACGTCAGCTTTTGCGCTCCTAAGATGCTGCTTGGCCTGCTGTGTTCATCCAGCTCCACACTTTGTTATCTTGGATTCTCCAGCATCTGCAGTTCCCATTATCCCAAGTCATGATAGGGCCCGGGTTATAGAGGGGGGAGGTAAAGGACAAAAATGAAGGTAAAAACTGAAATAACTGCCGATTCTGTAAATCAGAAATTGCTGTAAATGCTTAGCAGGTCTGGCAGCATCTGTGGAGAGAAATCAGGGTTAACATGTCAGGTCTAGTGACGTTTCTTCAGAACTCTAGACGAACGGTTGAGCAAGGGTCACTCAATCTGAAATATTAACTCTGATTTCTGTCCACAGATGACGTTAGACCTGCTGAGTTTTTGTTTTCAGAAATTTCTGTTTTTATGCTTCGAAGAAGGCGTTTGTGCCCTAAAACTATTGAACTCCTCCACATTGAGATCACACAGATGAAGCTGGATGAACACAGCAGGCCAAGCAGCATCAAAGGAGCAGGAAAGTTCTCGTTTCGGGTTGAGAAATGGGGGAGGGGAAAGGGGATTCTGAAATAAATAGGGAGAGAGGGGGAAGCAGATAGAAGGTAGGAAGAACTGATGTTTTTCCAGAGGGAGGATGTCCATATTGAGTCCTGAATGCTACAGAGTCTCCAAATGGAGAATGAGATGCTTTCCTTCTCGCATGCACTGAGCCTTGCTGCAGCCCTGCAGCAGGTCAGATATGCGTGTTAGCCAGGGAACATGATGGTGTTTTGATGTCACAGACAACTGGAAGCTCAAGGTCTTTGTTTGCAAAAAAAAACGTAGGTGTTCTGCAAAGTGATTGCCCACACTGTATTTCATCTCCCCAATGTAGAGGAGCCCACATTCTGACCAACAAATACAGTAGACTAAATTTAAGTGACAGTAAATTGTTGTTTCATTTGGAAGCTGTTTGGGATAGAGCACAACTTTTTTCCCTGAAAATAATTACTTCATATTCAAAAGTTGTTTGGTATATTAGATGAGAAAATGGATTTTGAACAATGCTAAGGGAGCAATGTTTATATTTTATTATGTATCCGAAATGGTTCTGCAGATGTTTCTGAATCTTTTATTGAATACATGATCAATAATTGTTCATAAAGCAGGTTTACCAGAATCATGGTATTTATTTGGCTATATTTCTCTTTTGTAGCCAAATAAAACTTATTATAAAATTAACTAAAAGTCTTGCTCTCTGAGCAGTGCACATTTTTTTCCAAATTATAACACTGGAGATTTGCATCACTGAATCAGATAAGGACATGCACTAGATTAAATAATGTATGTGTCAGGTGTTTCTATTGTTTGTTACTCAAAACTGACTGCAGTATCATGTGAATTTTATTTTCCTAATGGCCAAATTCCTTAAGTTCTTTTTTGAATTTAACTACTCTTACTTAAATGTCTCTCTTTTTTTAAAAAAAAAAATCAAGCAATGCAAGTTTACCTTTCAAATATTCTGTTAACAATGATGTGTAATTATTTATCCTTTATTAACACTTTATTTCTAACCTGGAAGAGAAAAAGAAACAGTGCATTATGTTGCAGGGATTCCTTCCTGGTTGCCATAACTCTTTAGTGACTAAGTCTTGAGCTTTATCCTGTTGCTAATATGGATCCTGCTGACTACACATCTTAATTTCATGAGAGAGTGCAATATTTCTCAACTGTGAAATTTACCTGATTAAACACCAAGTTCATATTTCCACATTAATTATTGAGGTCTGCATCAGAGAAATAAAAGTAGAAACCGTCAGAGGTTATTAACAAGAAGCAGATTAGTTTTAAACAAGTGAGTCGGTAAAGTTATTCATAACTTTTTTTCTATAACCATCTAGTATATGTTAATAACAATTTTGTAGTCTTGTTGTTAATACAATTGAACAAAGTAGTTGGAAAGAGTCAGTGGAGATAATGTAAAATGGATGATATAGGATCAGTTGCAAGGTATGCATTTTTGCCTAATGAAATGTTATGACTTGAAACTTTAACTTTACTCCTCACTCCAGTGCTGCTACCGGTTATACAGAATATTTCTAGCTTTTTAATTTGGATTTTCAGTAGTTTGCTTTTATATTTTTCCTGGTTTTCTTTGCATTTGATTCCATATATCAGATCAGACATATCTATTTTTCGCAGTTATAATGAACTCAATCTGAGAGTTGGCCATTCAGTCATTTTTAAGTCTGTTTCACCATACACTTGTGTTAAGATTTCATTGTATCATGACTCCTTCAATCTATCTTTGGTGTTATAGTCACCAAGGCACATCTTCTAAACCTGCCATCTCTACCAACTGGAAAGATAAGGGTAGCAGATACATCAGATCACCACCACTTGTGGAGCTTGAAAGGGAACTTATTCCATTCCTTCACAGTGCTTCAAATAGAAAAATAGATAGGAGCAAGATAGGCTATTCAGCTCATTGAATCTGAATCTGAATCTGAATCTGAATCTGAATCTGCTATGTCTTGCAGTATGATCACGGCTGATTATCAATCTCGGTGCCCCCACCCTCCTGCTGTCAATTCATACCCTTTTGATGCCTTTTAGTCTCTAGGAATATATCTATTTCTTCCTTAAATAGTTTTAATTACTTGTACTCCACTGCCTTGTGTGGTAAAGAATTAGATAGTCACCACCCAATGAGATTTAAAAAATATTCTCCTCCTCTCATAAAGGAAATGGTCTACCTCCTGTACTGTCCACTTATTTTAAACACCTTCCCTCCCACACTTAAGGGGAGCATCATTCAAGCATCCAATCTGTCCAGCTCTGACAATATTTAGTACATTTCAATGAGGTATCCTCTTATCATTCTAAACCCGAGTGGATAAAAAGCCTATCCACCCCAATTTCTCATTTGTATGGCAAACCTGCTATCCGAGGGATCAGCCTCACGAAGGGCGGCTGAACTCATGCCAGGATGAAAATGTATTTTTCTTGGGTAAGGAAGCCAAAACTGCACTCTAGACACCAGATGTGGTCTTACAGCAGTCTGCTACAGCAAGACATCCCTGTTCCTGAACTCGGATCCTGTTGCAACGAAGGTCCGCGTGCTATTTGACTTCCCAATTGCTTGCTCACTTTCAAACAGTGTACTTGCATCACGTGGTTTGCTACAGTTCAACAAGGTAGCTCATAAATCACTACCTTTTGAAGGGCAATTAGGAATAAGTAAAAACCAAAAGAACTGTGGAGGCTGTAAATCAGGAACAAAAACAAAGTTGCTGGAGAAGCTCAGCAGGTCTGGCAGCATCTGTGAAGAAAGAAAGAGGTAACATTTCGGGTCCAGTGACCCCTCATCAGAACTGGCATAAGTAAATGCTGTCTGTGCCTTGTAAAATAATTTTAAAAACCCTTATATCCTTGCTTATCAGAAATCTATCTAGCAGTTTTATAATTTTTGGATTACCAAGAATCACTGCATTTATGGAACTGAACTCTAGATTTTTATTAACCGTTGTGTAAAGAGGTACTTCTTGCATGGACCTTAAATAGGTAAGCTCCAATTGAGAGGTTCTGGGCTTTCCAGCAGAGGAAAAAATGCCTCTCTATCCCATTAAATCTTTAAAACATTATAAACATCTTAATTAGGTCACTGTCTGTGTGGAGTTTGCACATTCTCCCCATGGGTGCTCCGGTTTCCTCCCACAGTTCAAAGATGTGCAGGCTAGGTGGATTGGTCATGCTAAATAGCCCATAGTGTTCAGGGGTGTGTGGGTTATAGGGGGAATGGGTCTGGGTGGGATGCTCCAAAGGGCGGTGTGGGCTTGTTGGGCCGAAGGGCCTGTTTCCACACTGTAGGGAATCTAATCTAATCTGTGTTGTACAGGAAACCTCGGATAATAACTAAAAATGCTGGAAAACACAGCGGGTCTGGCAGCACGTGTGGAGAAAGAAACAGGGTTAATATTTCTGATTGATATCCTTCCATCAAAGGTTAACTTGTTTCTGGCTCTGAAAAAGATAGTGAATCTATGCTGCATTCCCTCTGAGAACAATAAATCCTTTCTGAGTACAGCACCCTTAGAATGTCTATAAGTAGAACTCTATCAAGTTTTGAGGTAAGGTCCTTTATATAACCATTCCTGCTGAAGTAAAAGGAAACATTTTAATGACTCTTGTTATTATATTTTTATATCTGTCCATCAGATCAGTGATTTTGGTATTCAGGCAACTAAATCTGTATTTTTCCACGGTTCCTGGCTCCTCTTCACCACTTGAATTAGCTTGTTGAGTATTTTTCTGAAGCTGTTATTGATTGTTGTTTTGACAAGAATGACGATACAATGACACGTAATTTTCAAGTTTATAAAACAAGCCTACAAATAATAAAAAGCATGTAACAATAGAATGAGTGGGGGCATAATGAAGTATTAGGCAGGATTTTTCAGAAGAAATAATGGTGAAGTAACACATTAATAACAGTGCTCATCATTATTTACATTGGAAATTAGACAGCAGTGTCTGATGCCTTGTACGTGCACATTTAAACATGGAAATCAAGAGTTGCAGCTGTGATGCTCTGCTCCTCTAAAAGCTGTAAAATACCAAGATCCATCTGTGAATTTCCCCTTTTTAAATGCATTGAATTGTGTGAAGCTGTGTATTTGTTTGATGTTTGCAAATTAAATTCATTGATAATGCATTTGATAGTATAACTACTCCTTCTTTTAGTGGCCTGATGTTGACAAAGATGGATATTAGTCTGTGATTGTGACCCAACTGAAACAAGCAGAAAGATTTGCTGTCAAATGATCTCTCTGGCACTGAAAATTTCCTTTCAGAAGGAAGCTGTTTCATTCTTTCAGAACTTAATTATTTGTGAGATGTAAACAATTGTTTTAACCTTTCCTTTTGGCTATTAATTGTCTCTTCTAATCTAGTCTTTCTTTACTTCTCAATATTGGTTTTGATGCCTAACTGGAATAAAACTCATTATTCTAATTCGCACAACCCTTACAGAAATAAATCTGACATCTTTACTAAGACTAGCTTCCATGTGATTCGATACTTGGACAATATGGTCAATGTTTGACAGCCCTCTGAAACAGTCAAGAAAGCTATTCAGTTGAATTGCACTAATGGAGAAATGTCCAAAAAGAGTAAAAGTGAATGGACCACCCATTTATCAAGGCACTGGACATGACAACACTATACCAAATCAATCTGTAAAAGTGTTTCTTAGGACAATTCTTCCAGATATTATTATTGAGCAAGTGCCTGACACAGGCATACATAAGGAATCATACCCTACAGAAAATAACCCAGACGCCATCACTTCTATCCCCTGGGTGAGTTCTGCCAGTAGGATACACTCAGCAGACATGCTGGCAATGGGGTACGTAGTCCAGAGGAAATCCTCAACATTGACGCCAAAACCAATGAAGTCATTTGGCAGTTTGTCAAACATGGGCAAGGAAACTTCTGAGTTTTTTTTTCATTTTTACTGCTCTCCCACAGCTGATTCAGTAATCATCTGCGCTGAAGCACAGCATTGTTACAATGTAGAACAAGGCTGGTCTGTGCGTTATGTCTAAGCCACTACTCCAAATCAGTAGAAGGGTTTAGGCCCGGGACATCAGCCTTCCTGCTCCTATGATGCTGCTTGGCTTGCTGTGTTCATCCAGCTCTACACCTTGTTGTCTCTTTAGCCCAAATCGCTATCAGTTTTAAGAATTGAAGTTAGCAAAGGCACGGCATGTGCACTGGTTGGGAGACTGCAGTGTCCATCACCAAGAATGGCAAGGTACACCCCTACTGCCTGATGTGGCCAAGTGCTGAAGAACATATCTGTTAGTCTGGCTCTGTGGTAGGTGCTGGCAAAAGGAAAAGATCTACCTGATCTTAACTTCTTCATTCTATCTTGTCATCAATGCATCTCTCTGGGACAGGTATTGGTAGAAGTGACCTCTGCCCAGTTCTTCTGAAGGCAAAGTCCCATCATTGACGCTGATGTCCATCTGGTTATGTGGTCCCCTCACTGTGCTAAATGGGATACATTCAGAACAGATCGAGGAGTGGAGACTGGGCACTTTGTGAGACACTTTGGTCATCTGTTGAAGATTTAGGTTAAAATTTCTAATTAATAATTAATGACCTGGCCTATCCATCAATCTGCTATAACCATTAAATCAGGGTATCTTCCCTGATTCAGTGATAGATGGAGGTTGCTGCTATTCCAGATATGCCTCCTATCTTTAAAAAATGAGCTATGAACTAAGTGAAACAAAATCCAGAACTATTTGGATGCAAAACAGTAGTATTTTATTCAAGTGTGGTAAAGCTTATTACATTACTAAGATTTAAATTAGTTCTTCTCAACTATTTACTTTACCATAATTCAATAATTAAAAATATAATGAATGCATTATTGAATTAAAACAAAATCAAAATGACAGGAGATAATGTGATGCAATTGCAGAATGTGAGATCTCCTGGGGACAGATGTGATCCACGTAAAACATGACTGCTACTCAAAGAACTTAACCTTGGAGTTTGAGTAGCATCTGAGCTACAGACACTAACATATAAGGGTATGACAAAATTACTTGGAGTCACACTTTGCAAGGAGTGAGATGGTTGTGGTTCTTAGAAGCCACTCACCCGTGCTTCAGAGCATAAGTGCTGGTGCTTGTGGGTAGTGTTGTAGACCTAAACATTTGCTGCTGCTTCATCAATGATCTATCCTCCAGCATAAAGTAAGAAGTCAATGTTTGCTGATAACTGCATAGTGTTCATTACCATTTTGTGATCTGCAGATACTGAAGTAGTCCGTGTCCGTTTGCAGGAAGACCTGAACTGCTTTTGGGCTTGTTATAATAAGTAGGAAGTAACATTCATGCCACATAGATGCCAGACAATAGTCATCTCCTGACAAAAGACCATCCAACCATCTCCTCTTCAGTAGTGTTACAATGGCTGAATTGTTCGCTATTAATATTCTGGGAGTTACCATTGATCAGAAACTTAACTGGACCAGCAATATATATTCTTTGACAAAAAAAAAGTCAGAGGCTGGGAATTCTCTGACTAAATTTTCTCTGGGTTCATCAAAGCCTGCCCGCCCTGTAGTAGGCATAAGTCAGTGCGACAGAATATTCTCCTTTTGACTGGTTGAGTGCATCTCCAATAACACTCCAGCTCCAGGATATTAAGGACAAAGTAACCCATTTAATTGGATCCCATCCATCACCTTAAGCAGTGATTTCTTCAATGTACAGTGATAGCAGCCTGTGCCATGCACAGGATGCATTGCAGGAACTTGGAAAATATCCATCAATGCACATTCCAAACTTGCACCCTCCACTGCTTAGACGGAGAAGGGCATCTGACAAACTTGGAATAGTGCCACTTGCAAATTCCACTCTAAGTTTCATTATCATCCTGACTTGGATCTATTTTATTGCTCCCTCACTGCTGCTAGGTAAAATTTGGGAACTTTATTTTACTAACCACACACCTGATCAACTACAGCAGTTGAAGGAAGTTGCTATCTACCATCTTCTCAAGAATAATTAAAGATGAACATTGCTAGGATGTTGAAATTCCACAAAAGAACTCTAAAAAAATCCTTGTTTAGATTTATTATTTATTGTGATTAAGTTCATACACAATCACTTGCCCTGGTCATACAGGTCCTGGTGCTCCATAGATCATAGAATCCCTACTCTGTGGAAACAGGCCATTCGGCCCAAATGCTAAGGTTTTGAGATACTTGGTTGAATGGAACTTAGAATGCCAAAATCCATCAATAAATGCAAGAGTAACATCAAATTCCCAGATAGTTGGTACTATCTGCAACAACAGTTGTTGTGCATGGAATTCTCTGAAATTGCTATATTAGTGTAATAGGTATGAACTAAACTCACCACTGTTTATTTGGTTGGGTGTTTCTTTAAGCTTGATTTCACTTTTGAGGAACCATTTTAATAATGTGTAATTGTTGACTGCAAACAACCACCGACAAACGTGGTGTCTCATTTGTTTGAGTTTCAATTGTTTCTTTTTAGTCCTTCTCCAGCCTAGTCTTATACTTTACTGTACGCTTCTCATTCAGTACCTGATTTGTCATTAAATTCACCTGTTCGGTTTTACATTTCTGCCTTGGTTTGTTCACTGTCAGTTTTTCTTGACCCTTCTGCTAATGGCTCCAAGAGATACACAATCACTAGCTGTGCTCACTCAACCCCTGAGTGCCATGTTTCTCTCAATGTGCTATATCAGCAAGTTCTCATGAGTTTTTTTTTAAATTTTACTATGTAAGGGCATGTTTAACTAATGGCTAACATTACAGCAAAGTTTGACCAATTTCTTTCTAAGAAATAAAGACAGTTCAACTTTTATTAAAATATGACTTTTTGTAAATGGTTGTATGTTGGAACATAAATGCTAGTGGTATGTAGCATGATGTCAAAGGCTTTTCCTCATTGTCAGGAGGGAAAGAGATAGCGAGAGTGGAAAGCTAGATTTTATCTAATAAATAATAGAACTTTATAAATAATTAACTGTATAAATGTTTGTGGTGTTTGGGTGGAACATGACTGCGAGTTGAGTTATTTTGTCAATGAATTATTTCAGGTCAGAATATTTTCCCTTTTAAGGTAACACATTATCCTCTTGCTATTGAAACAGTGGCCAAGATTCTCAGTTACCTTGACTATACATTTTTTTTGTGGGATGTGGGCATCACTGGCTGGCCAGCATTTCTCGCCCATCCCTAATTGCCCTTGAAGGTAGTGGTAAGCAGCCTTCTAGAACTGCTGCAGTCCTCCTGCTGTGTGTTGACCCACCATGCCATTAGGGAGGGAATTCCAGGATTTTTACACAGTGGCAGTGAAGGAACGGTGATATATTTTCTAGTCCAGGATGGTGAGTGATTTGGATGGCAGTTTGAAGGTGGTGATGTTGGTGTTCACATATGTCTGCTGCCTTTGTCCTTCCAGATGGAAGTAGTTGTGGGTTTGGAAGGTGCTGTCTGAGGATCTTTGAATTTCTGCAATACATCTTGTAGATCGTACACACTGCTGCTATTGAGCATCGGTGGTGGAAGGAGTGGATGCTTGTGGATGTGGTGCCAGTCAAGTGGGCTGCTTTGTCCTGGATGGTGCCAAGCTTCTTGAGTGTTGTTGGGGCTGCACTCATCCAGGCAGGTAGGGAGTATTCTGTCACACTCCTGCCTTGTGCCTTGTAGATGGTTGGCAGGCTTTGAGAAGTCAGGAGGTGAGTTACTCACCGCAGTATTCCTAGCTTCTGGCCTGCTCTTGTAGCCACTCTGTTAATGTGGTAAGTCCAGTTGAGTCTCTGGTCAGTGGTAACCCCCTAGGATATTGATAATGGGATAATTATTAATGGTAACACAGTTGAATGTCAAGGGACGATGATTAGATTTGCCTCTTATTAGTGATGGTCATAGCCTGGCATTTGTGTGATGCGAATGTCACTTGTCAGTCCAAGCCACATACATCCACACACCCCTCTTGTAGGGACTCCTTTTCCATTCTCCCAGTTTCTCCATCACACTTGTATTGATCCTACCTTCCACACAGGGCCCTTGGCTTTGCCCTGTTTCCTGTACTTCTGCCCTCACTCCCCTTCCTTCCCAAAACAACAATAGGGCCCCTTGTTCTCACTTTGCAGCTCACTAGCTTCTGTGTCCAAAGGAACATAAGCTGCTATTTCCCAACTCCTCCAGTGGGATGCCACCACCAACATGTATTCCCCTCCCCTCCCTTCTTGCCATTCTATAGGGACTGTTCCCTCCAGGTTATCTTGGCCCACTCCTCCTCAACTCCCAACATCACCTGCCCAAATAGCCATGGCACCTTTTTCATGCAATCAGAGAAGGTGCAACCCTTTCCATTAACCTCCTCCCTCCTCACTATCTAAGGCCCCTGACACACCTTCCAGGTGAAGCAGCAACTCACCTGCACTTCAATAAATCTAGTTGACCGTATTCACTGCTCGCAATATGGTCTCCTGTACACTGGGGAGACAATCACGGTCTGGGTGACCACTTTATAGAACATCTGTCTTTTGTCCACCAAGACGCTGAGTTTCCAGTTTCCTGCCAGTTCAATACATCGCCGTGTTCCCTGGTGAATATCTGTCTCAGGCCTGTTGTAGTGCTCCGATGAAGCTCAACTGTAGCTGGAGAAACAACACCTCATCTTCCATTTCCAGTATCCTACAGGACTCCACGTTGAATTTAACAATTTCAGAGCATGAACATCTCCTTCTGTGTTCTTTACCCAACCTCAAACATTCCGGTCCTATCCTCTGTCATTTGCTCTCTGCAAAGCCAGCACGTTTTTAACTGCCACTAGTCCCTGTTATCCCCTATTCAGTTTCCATCTCAGTAGCCACCTTCCATCACCACCACTACCCAAGTCAACCAGCACTAGTATGCATCATCAGCACAAATGTCATTTCCAGCTGCCTTCAGCTCCAAGAAGAATCCCTGGACTCAAAACATTTTCTTTTTTTCTCTCTTTGTTTGTTTCAGATTTCCAGCATCCATAATTCATTATTTTGTTTTTAGGTTGAGAGAAGATTTGAGAGTTGTTGGTGATTGAGAGGAGCATAAATAAGGTGGAAAGGTATACATTTTTGAATTGGTAGAGGGGTTAATAGCCAAGGGATATAGATTTAAGGCAAAAAAGGGGAATTAAGCATTTTTTCACTTAGAAGATAATGGGAGGCTGGAATTCTACCTGAAATGATGGCTTAGTCAAAAACTCTAACATTTAAACAATATAAAAGATATATTCACTTGAGTTGTGACAGCCTCAAGGGCTATAGGCAAAAAAACTGGAAAATAGGATTAGTGTGTGACTGATTTTCTGTTGACTGATGTGAGCATGATGGGCCAAATAGCCTCATTCTGTTTTGTGGACATCAAAAAGAATTGCAAGAATAAGATTATTTAGCCTTAACTTTTCAATTGAGGATGGGATGCAAAAGTCAACCAAAGTGTCCTGTTTGCCTTTTCTCCCTCAGTAGCAACCACTGGAAGATATGTGGCAAAATTGGGAGAGAAGCCAGAAAAGTCACACTTGATGTCAGGATCATCTCACCCCATCTTTATGCTTTTCATAAACAGTGTGGTGAGATTCTCCACAGGGCAGTGGTGAGATGCAAGTGGATCACCATTAATGCCTTTTGAGGTTCTTGTTGTTGGGCTAACTCACTTCACGATATTCCAGTTGTAATCTTACAAAGTAGCTCAACAAATTACACATCAGGAAAACCCAACGTGGTAACCAGAGTGGATGCTTAGCAAGTTCAGCTTGCACCTTGCTTCAGATGATCTCCAGGTTGGATACCTGTATCTAATGGCATGCTCAATGAGCACTGCCCACATGCACCCCAAGCCAATGGTCTTTGCATCTGACATATGCCAACCTCTAAGAATCAAGGTACATTTCAGATCCACTTACAGGAGGACCTTTCTGCACTTCAGTGCTGCACTGCAGGCTGCATCAGCAACTGGTTTTGTAATGCTGCCTCAAGGACACTACAAGTTCTGGTACATGCACGCAGCTCATAGACTGACCAGGCCGTATCTCCAGGCTTCTGACTCACTGTTTTGGTGCTCATTCACTCACAGTCTACGTGGATTCTCACAGCATTCTCTGCTTTGCATTGCATGGCCTTATCTCTTTATTGTTTTATGCCCTCAGCCAGAAATATCAGACTTCATTTCTACTGTCTTGCTGTGCTGTTTAGTGCGCACACAAATCCACAAAGCTTGGCTTGGTTGGTAGCAGGCTTCAGTCATGTCAAAAGTGACAGCCTTTGCTCAGGGAATCCCAGCACAGTAATTAAAGGGTAGCCTCCAATATCAATCCCGCTTGAGGAGTTGGAGTCATACCTGGCTGATATGGTCTGGTGTCGTGGTCCTGAGGAAGAGGAAGCCCTGACTGCGCACCACTCTATCCAGCGGTAGCTCCAGGATCCTGTCTGAAAAGCAGGAAGCCGACTTTCCTCCAGTCTGGGGCAAACTGTGCAAGACAGCTCCAATCTGACTGCACATGTCCAGGTGCGCAACAATCCTTTTTAACGATGGGACCTACACCAGGGATACCTGTCAATTCAGGGATAAGTGGCGAATGCAGAGTTGTTCAGTGACAAGTATGTGGCAAGAATGGGATAGAAATTGGATAAGACAGCTCTTAGGGGTGGGAATGGCCTTAATGTGGCATCTTTGGTAAGATTTGGAGGGAAACTTGCTTGCCTTATTGTGACAATCGCTCCAACAACCCTGACACAGCTTGCACTTAATCCAAAAAAATACTGCTAAGATTCAACCCAATCTATTTTTATTGATGAATCACCCATTGGTGAAGCAAGTTTCTGAATTAGTGTGTAAATTCTTCAGGAATTCTAATTTACTGCTATGACGTATGTTGTCCTTTGGCTTTACTATACCGTAAATCTGACACAAAAGCAGGGAAGGTATAACATGGATGAACTGAAGATCTTTACAATAACTACATTCCTTTTTCTGTAATTTAGCTGGGATCTTTTGAAGCTGTCTTAGCTTTGTTTGCTCTTTCTATTGGATGCTGTTCATGTACTTTTTTAATGTGACAGTGTAGTGAGAAATTTATACTCAACTGTTTTTATAACCTTTTCAAGTGTTTCTATGGGTCACGCGCTAAATTATCTGAGGGCAGATAATCTTCTCTGGTATTTGACTGTGCCAGACAGTAACAAGCAATATGAGAATGTGTGCAAAAGCCAGATGGTAATAAAAGTCCCTCCTGAAAAATTTCTTTCCTCCATCTTTACTGAGAAGCAGTTATTTTCATCAGTGAAATGATGACTATTGAAATTGTATTTATTGATTGATTCTAGTGTGCACCATTTTAATAAGGTTGTTAACTCTAAATGGCATACAAAGATATGTAAAATTGCATCCTATATTTAAATAAGGACATGTATCTATTATGGGAATTCTCAAACCAAACTATTAGCACAAACCAGGCTTGCCCCCTCAGGGTTTAAAGTCCTGTGCGTTCAAATCACCCTCCCGAGACCTGGGTACATTATGATATCTGGTCATAATCAAATGCTTTTGTGCAACTGTCTGCAGCTTGGTCACTGTGGTTCTTGTTTTGAAAATACTAAATTTGGAGATTAGTTGTTGTGTTTGAGACATCTTGAGGTCATTTTGCAGGCTGTTCTCTCCATTTTTCACCCTATCTCTTTTTTTTCTCTTCTTTCTTTATGAAGCAGTTTGGAACACCAAAGTGCTGTGCCACATTCATCTTGTAAAGAAAGAGTACTTACTTAAGAGGCCATTTGGTGAATCATATCCATGATGATTCCCTGTGAAAAGTCTAGTAAGCTTTGCTTGGCTCCATGAGCACTACAAATTTATTTCCTTCACATTCCCATCCAATTTTCAGTTGAAATCATTGATTTCAGTAGTGATTGTAAGGAGGTCAGCAGGTGGACAACATGGAATGTGAATTCCCTGATTGGGCTGTTTAATTTGGTCCAGCCAGGGAGCCCTGGCTGACAGAGAAAGAGGAATATCAGCGGTTCTGTTCACTGAGAGCTGGACCAGTGTCAAGGAGTTTACATGTGTTTTTTCTTTTAAAAAAAATGAGTTGGTAATGGTCTCTGTGGAGTTATTTCAGTTTCCACTTCCAAAACTTTCATGGGTTGTGTTTCAGGCCATTACCACTTGCTCTGTTTTTAAAAATAAATCTTCCTCACATTATACATGCAGCTCTTGTTCACAGTCTTATATCTGTATCATGTAGACTTTGTGTAATTGGCTAATAAAAAAATTTCCTTGTCTACCTTATTTAATCTTGGCTTGGCTTTTGATTTTTGAGTTTTTTAAAATTTGATTTATTGTAGTCACATGTACCTACGTACAGTGACCAGCTTTGTTTGTGAGTAATACAGTTAGATCATTGGAAGCAAGGATGTAGAGATCAAAGGGTGCTTTGACAGAGCGAGGCATTCAGGTTACACTGCGCCGGAAGTATGCTGAGCAAGATCATCATTATTTGAAGGTAGAGAGACCATTCATCAGTCTAATAATGGCAGGGAAGAAGCTGTTCTTGAACCTGCTGGTGCATGTGTTGAAGCTTCCGTATCTTCTCCCTGATGGGAAAGGTTGTAGGAGAGCATTACCAGTTGGGAGGGGTCTTTGATGTTGGCTGCCTTCCTGCGGCAACAAGAAGTGTAAATGGAATCGATGGGAGGTTGGCTTTTTTGATGGTCTGGGCTGTGCACACAACCTTCTGCAGTTTCTTATGGTCCTGGGCAAAGCAATTGCCATGCCAAGCTGTTATGCACCAGATAGTATGCTTTCTATGGTGCATCTGTAAAAGTTGGTGAGGGTCCTTTTGTGGACATCCTGAATTTCCTAAGCCACCTGAGGAAGAAGAGGCGTTGTTCTACCTGCTTGACAGTTGAATCTACATGGAATGTTCAGGACAAGGTCATCGTCATCGTCATCGTCATCGTTCTTGTACACATCTATCAAATCTTCCTTAATCTGTTTCTGCTCAATGGAAGATAATTGCCTTTTCAAACTAACCTTGTCACTAAATCACAATTTGGAGTAAATCGGGTAAATCTCCTCTGCAGACTCTTAAAGAAAGCCACATCTTTTTTTAAAAGTCTGGTCACTAGAGTATTCTCGTTGGGCCTAACAAGAAGTTTAGATATGTTGAACATAATGTCCCTCTCTTTTTTTTTGTATTCCGTAATTATGAAGCCCAACATTCCATATACATCACTAACCATTCTCTTAACATGTCCCATTTTCAAAGCTGAATGCACATGTACCCCAGGTCTCTCTGGTGTTGCACACCTTTTAAAATAATTTCATGATATCTGTACTACCATTCCTTCCCTTCTGTCATATTGCATCATCTCATACCTCTCTGTACTGAATTCCATCTTCCACTTGCCTGCCCATTCTGCTAGTCTGCTGTTGGAGTAAATTCACATCATTCCTGCTGTTTGCCATTCCTCCAAGTTTGGTAACATCTGCAAACTTTGAAATTCTGCTCTTATTTCAAAATAGTTTTTTTTAACGTATAGCGGAAATTGCACTGATCCTAGTATTGATCTTTAAGAAAAACCATAGTTTTCAGACTGGCAGATGTTAGACAATCATCTACAATTCGCTGCTTTCTCTCTTTACGACTGTTTCTTTATCCGATTACACTGGCTCTCCTATTTCGTGAGTCTCTAATTTTTGCTTTCCAGCCTTTCATGTAGTACTCTGTCATGCACTTTTTATAAATTTTAATATAGACAACATCCACTGCATTCCCTTCATCTACTTGGTCTGGTGCTTCATTTTGAAAGTCAACAAAATTAGTCAAGCACAATCTTCCTTTTCCCAAAACTCTACTATCATTCTCTAATTTCCTTTTGCCATTCTGAATTCTCTGTCAACTTCCCCGTTACTGAGGAAACTTGGAAAAGCTGAAGGTAAGCCGATTTTACTTTCTCTAGGTCCACTTCTTCCTTTAGTAAACTGGGAATGCAAGCCATCTAGACAAGTTGACAGATCAACTTCATCTGATCTCTCCCTCCCACCTCAAGCCGTACCTCCACTTCCTACCTACCACCTCATTCCACCTCCTTGACCTGTCCATCATCCCTGGACTGACCTATCCCCTCCCTACCTCCTCATCTATACTCTCCTCTCTACCTATCTTCTTTTCTCTCCATCTTCGGTCCGCTTTCTCCCCCCCCATTTATTCCAGAACCCTCTCCCCATCCCCCTCTCTGATGAAGGGCCTAGGCCCGAAACGTCAGCTTTTGTGCTCCTGAGATGCTGTTTGGCCTGCTGTGTTCACCCAGCTCCACACTTTGTTATCTTGGAATCTCCAGCATCTGCAGTTCCCATTATTACAATCAACTTCAACTTCAAATATATTTTTCAGTACAATTTTTTAATGTAACTAATTGTGTTCACTGTCTTTGCTTCTACTGACTCTGTATCACACTCCTCTTTCATACTAAACATGGATACAAGTAGGTACTGAATAACACTGTGTCGCATACAGGAACAGAAGTAGGCCATTGGCTGCTCAAACCTTCTCCATCATTCAGTCAGAGGTGATCTGGTTGTGGTCTCAGCTCCATACTTTTGACTGTACGCAATAACCCTTGACTCCCTTGTCTATATATTAAAAAAAAATTCTAACCAACTCAGTCTGGATAAACTTTAAAAACTTGGCCTCCCACAAACTCCTCGGGAAATGAATTCCACGTTATAATGGTCCTTCAAGAAAAGAAAATGCCCTTCCCTGCCTTGAAAGGGAGATCCATTACTAATAAGCTGAATTGCATGTTTTAGTCTCCCCAGTTTTAAAGCCAGATTGGTTATTTGACAGGCATTAACAACGTCACGTTGTTAAAAAGATATTTGTACTTGACTTGAACAGTCTTCACTATTGTGCTGAATTTATTTACATCTATTGTGTAAACACAGCAACATCGTGACATTTCACTGGTCAGGTAGATAAGGATATGCCATTTTTAGTAAGTCCGAGATGAAATGCCATACCTTGGTGAGCAGCTCTTGGGTACTGATATTGAAGTGCATGTCTGTCACCTGCTTACATTTGCTTTGCATTTTATTTATTCATGATCAGTAATCATCCTCACCATATGTTAATAAGAAAACATGGTTTGATAATATAGGAACAGGCAATTTTTTCCCCACCTATTGACCAATCAAGTAAATCATCGTGTATATACATCAGTTACTACTCGGTTAAATAGCATGATGAACGTTTTCAAAATGTTATGACATACATCAGTGACTCACTTCAGGAATTCCTCTCCCTCTGTTCTTGGACCAGCCTTGCCTCCTAGACTATCTGCTGTTTATTTTCCCAAACCTGTTCTATGACATTGTTCCTTCCTCCTTTTGTTTTCTAGTTTTCTGTGTCCTTTCCTCTTCTCCTGGTATAGCTTTCTTTGCTGGAGAATTGTTTAATAAGTGCTGGTGCCATACTGATATTTCAAGCAAGTAGCAATTTTTTGTGTAAGCAGTAATTGTTAGGCTGTTTTTCCACTTGTGATGTTGCAATAAAATTCACACCATGTAATTGCAGCAAACGTGGAAGCCAGTGATTAGAAATGGGAACCTTGCTTGTTTTCTCCTTCCTAAACTAGGCTAAAACTACAGCTGATATGGATAGCTTGACTGAAATCAGTGAACTCGCCATGGGGTAGAATCAAAGCTTTACATGACTCAGCTATTCCCGTAACTGTCTGTACCAATGAGGAATGGAGGGCCAGTGGGAGTAGGTGCTGTCAGTTACATTTGACATTCTATTTTATCTTTGCTTCAATCCCTCCATACCTCCATTTGTATTTACCATGCTCTTGTCTGTCTGTGACTTAGGCTATCAATTAGCTATACTATAAGGAGTCAGTCAATCCTTAAAGTAGGAAATGATGAAAGATCATGTAGGTTGTCTCTTGCTCTAAATTGCCATCTTTTTCTTTCTTTCTGTGAAACTTCTGTCTTATTTAGAGTACTCTCCACAATGATTTCTGAGAAGAATTGCTGGTATTGGTGTGTTCTGTTTTACTTTTTCTCTTATTGGACAACACTCTGGCCACACAAATGACTAGGAGTTCTGCAGGCATAGGCTGAGTTTGGTCTCTGAGGAAGATGTAGAAATCCCAATGCACTCTAATGGGGCTGAGACCTTTGATTATCATCTTTCTTCTTCTGTACATAGATCACAAGAACTGAAAATTGCCTGGACAATACAAAGAATAATGTCTGAGCCTATTCAAGCAATGTCCATTGCAATCCAATAACAAAAAAAGTGTCATTGTAGGTCTGTCATGGATATGTTGATATTATAAGTCTGCCAGCTCTCTCTGATCCTTGACAACCAAAAGATGGTTGATAGACACATACATACTAAAGAACCTCACTGTTGTATACTAGGCACCAACATCTCAGTGCACAATCCATGGGACATACATCATACATAATTTAATACAACTATCCGAGAGGAAAGGTTCCCAGAATCATGTTTAAGATTGAGATGGGACAGATGCAGTAGACCAAATGGCCACCTACTGAATGGTAACAATTCTGATGTGGGGATTAGCTGTTGTTCTTCCAAATTGCTAATCAAACCAGATAATTTAATTAGGTATCTAACAGAAAAAGTCTTTACCAGTTTATAGGTGTTTTGCGGGATGGCTATTAATGTGAAGCTAAAGAAAGTATTTTGTTCAGGCTTACATTCAGAACATCTTTTACATAGGACAACATCTAGGCATCTGTTTAAAAACTTCTTTTTAAGGAAAACGCAAAGGCTGTAAAGATTGCATTTTAGCAACTTATTCATTTTATCATCGTGGCCTGAAAATCCACGTTCCCACTTGATTGCTGTAACAATAGCAGATGAGAAATTAAGGCAGCTTTTGGAAGGAGAATGATCAGAACAATAGTTCCTTGCTCCATCATCTGCAGCTTGCTCATAATATTAAATAGTAGATTGGAGTTGTGCTAGAAATTTATAAAGGCCATAAGGTGTGAATGTGCCAGTATTCTCCATATTCTCAGCATCACAGTTATTACTAGCTTCAAGTTGTGGCAAAGCATTTCCTGTGCAGGGCTTAGGAAATGCAAAAATTCTTGTCTGCTGCCACTTGTGTCGCATTCCTTTCTGCTGGGTGCTACCTTTTTTCCTTTAGAGGGAAGAATACAAGTGGTTGTCACTTGGTTGTACAAAATCTTAACATTCCTGAAAATAGATACATTGGGCAGAACTTTTTAAGGGCTTATGATGTGGGCTATGGTGAGAAATGTGTTGGAATTGCAAGAAAGGCCTATCTTGACATCACAAACAAATCTCTATCTTTTACCTGAGTTCTGGGTGACAAGTAAGATTCTCGCTGTGTTATGAGTTGCTTTTTAAGGGGGTTATTACTTGTTAACGGTCTTAATTGCAGGTCTCTTTTTAAAATGCACTTTACCATCTCCCAATCTTCTGTGAGCAAACTAGAGGCTGAGAGTGGAACTCTAGGCGGATACTTGGCAACTTCAGCTTGCTGTGGCTCTAAAGGACCTCAATGATGGACACTGGGCAGGGCACCAACATCTCCTAGGCACAGTCTATGGGCACCAATCTTACACAACACAATGTCCACAGATAACAAAGCGTGGAGCTGGATGAACACAGCAGGCCAAGCAGCATCTTAGGAGCACAAAAGCTGATGTTTCGGGCCTAGACCCTTCACCAGAAAAGCTATCTTAGATTCTCCAGCATCTGCAGTGCCCATTATCTCTGCTACACTGTCCACAGACACTGGTGTCTGAAATTTGTCAGCCTCTACAAACCCACAAAGCACACTCCCAATCCACTTGTAATATGCTTGTGCACTTGTGCTATAATATCATTGTAATGCTGCAGCAAGGACATTGTGTGCTCATGGATACACTCCCAGTTCATGCACTGGACCAAACTGCATCTCTGGGCTGTTTGCTTGCGGTCATAGCACTCAGTCACTTTGAGTCAACCTATATGCTCCCAGCAGCCTTTCCTGTTTTGCTTTGCCTTGCCTTTCTATGAAACTGAATTATAATTGACACTTAGCCAGAAAGTTAAGATTCGGCCCATTTGCTGATACTTTTAATCTTGCACTCATCCAGACAAATGCAGAATTGCCGAATTCAAATAGTCACAACAATTTTTCTTATCAGAGGAATGGAAAGCTTATTGATTGGCCAAGGCTTTCAGTGTGGACTCCATGGGCCAAATGGCCTACTCCCACACCTATAGGGATTCTATGACTCTAATGGGGAACTTCATGCTCCCTGGAATCCTGGGTAATTCAAAGAAGGCACAAGGCTTGAATATAATATTTTAGCTTGAGAGAACAGGTGGTTGCCTAAGAATGTACATTACTTCTAACACCCGTAAATAAGCCACATTATGAACTCCATTGATTATTTTAAATAGATCGTTGGTGTAGCCATTAGCACAGTCAATAAATGCTGCTTAATCATGGAATCATGTCCGACAGTAAATGTTTTGTTTTAAGTTTACAGCTGGACATCAACTGTTGTTCTCTCTTTAGGCTCTATCCCTATCTATCATTTACTACTTCTTACCCTTTCCCACCCTCTATCTTCTGCATATAAGCTCAGATTTTCCTAGCTACCATCAGTTCTGAGGAAAGTCACACAACCCAACACATTAACTCTGATTTCTCTCCACAGATGCTACCAGATCTGAGCTTTTCCAGCAACTTCTGTTTTTGCTCCTGATTTACAGCATCAACAGGTCTTTCAATTTTCATCCATCTCTTTACTGTTTTATGTAGCAATTTGGATCTACTCTCTCTTAGTGCCATTCTATATGATACCATTTTAGCTGGAGCATTTCTAGCAATAAGCCCCCAAATTGTTACACCTTGAGTCTCTTAAGTTATATTTTTTTAAATCCTTAATCTTCCGAGATTTATTTTATGGACAAATGTGCTAATGATACAAAGATCTGCCTCTCAATCCCTCCTCTTGATCTGTCACTGTACTTGAGGTGTCAGACTGCTTGACTGACTTCAAATATTGGATAAAATGCAGTCTCCTTCAATTGGTAAAACTGGAATTATCACCTCCTGGTCCTTGCTGTAAAGCCTGTACAGTTGCCAGTGACTGTCTTCATCATTAACTATTGTCTTGGGCTAAAGCACACTGTTTGCAAACTGTGTTGGACAGAAATGGAATTTCATGATCATTGCTTTGATATTGCCAGCTATTGCTGGGGTGGAAGTAAGTCAGGCTGGACTGCCTTTGAGATTGAAAGATATATGATGATGATGATGATGATGCAATCACTTAGCATCTCTGTCATTTCTCTGTTTTGTCCACGTACTGTCAACGACGTGATAATTTGAGTCATCAGTTTTCAACACTTTTTGGGCTTTGATAGTGAAGTATTCATTGTGTTTTGGAATGTTTAGATTCTTTTACCAAAACATGGGAAGGGCTTGGAAGCAAACATAATTATGAATTTCTGTCTTGGACAGTAAATCTCACAGAACTCCAGAAGTACTTAATTGTGCTGGAGATTTTTTTGGGAGGTTTATCAGCAGTACTTGAAGAACAGAATGAATGCAAATTCAAGTCATTCTAAAGGAGATCTGTTGATATTTTCCTATTTATGTGCAGACTAATATCTCCAACGTTTGCCTTCAACATTTTTTATGTATTAATACAATTAGTTTGATTAAGCGTAAGAATTGAAAAATTATTTTGATATAACACATGGTTAGAATTTTGATATGAGAAACAGATAATAATGCTAAAACAAAGTGCACCACAAAACTTATAAGTATCAATTTTTTTTGGATGGATCCTTCTGGATGGTATTGGGTTAACTCTTAAGTTTGGATTGCACAAAGGATGTGGCTCACAAAGACAGGATGCTGCAGTTGGATAGATTACAGCACTTTGTGGTAGAAGCTGTGGAATTACTGCAAGAATTGAAGGAGAGATTTAGCTTGAAGTTCTCTTTATATTTGCAGGGTTTATAAATTAAATGTATTCAACTTATAGGCAGCAGTAAAGATTGCTATGCATTAACAAATAATTACATTCAAATTAGTACTGATATACAAATGCGCAGTAAACAGTCATATGTAACTCTCCGATCAGACTGGGATATCGTTCCTTGTTCGTTTGACCTCTTTATTAAATTTTTCTGTCCATTTTTCCACATTGTACTGTGACCCATAAACAGGTTGTACTTTCATTTAGGATTTGTATAAATCCAAGAAATACTAAATGTATATCAATCTTAACAATTGAGAGGACTGCTGGATGTGAGTTTGCTCGCTGAGCTGGAAGGTTCGTTTTCAGACATTTCGTCACCATTCTAGGTAACATCAGTGAGCCTCCGACGAAGCGCTGGTGTAATGTCCCGCTTTCTATTTATCTGGTTAGGTTTCCTTGGGTTGGTGATGGTGATGAGAAGACTGCATTTATTATATCAAATAGGACTATAATTTTCGTAAATTGTCTAAGGCCACATTTAAGAATTGGCACCCAGTTATTTGGGTAGCTCCTTTAGAAAAATAATTTGTTTGTGAAAGAGCGAACAAGAATGTTGTTGTTGTCCGTCGTCGTCGTCGTCGTCGTTGTAAAATGGCCTCTAAAAGATGTGGATCAATAATAGGGAAATTAGATTTAGTCAACTGTTTTCAAATTGATGAAATATCCTGAATGCTCTTTTCTGACCTAGGGCATTTTGAGAATTAATTATCTGTGTAGATCAGTAACTTCTGTTATTTTTGGTGCAACAACCCTGGTGCATTTGTCTGTGTTTTTATTTCCCCTTACAAGCCAGAGATTTATGCTGTACTGTCAGACTGTCTTATTTTCCAGGGTTAATGTGTTTAACCTTGAAACCTTATTGCTATACTGTACTATATTTTGAGTACCTTGACTTTTTATTCTAGGGTAGCAAACCATAAGATACAAGAAACTTAAAATAAAAATATGAAATACTAGGAACATGCATCCGTACATGGCCTGAACAATTTGCTCAATGAAGGATGGAAAGCTATTGGAAATCTCAATAGTTACTGAAGACCTCATCTAATTATTTTCTCTGTCTGGCCTCTCAACCTTCTTACCTCCTTCTGTTGCCCATAACCTAACTTTTTACAGCAATACCTGATTATTTATTGTCACTCTGCTTGCCATCTTACATTTTTACCCTGGATTAGAACGCCTACAGTTTTAAAATTCTTCTGATTTCTGTTTTAAAATCTTTCCAGGGCTGCTTGTCTTACCATTTCTGTGATCTCTTCCAACCTACTAGTCCTCTTGAGATCTCTTTGCACTTCTCTACTTATGGCCCTTTGCACATACTCAGTTTTTATTGTCGCTGTACTGGGTGTCATACCAATAGTTGCCTAGGCTTGAAGCTCTGGACTCCACTCCTTTTACCTCTTAATCACTCTACCATTCTGTCCTAAATTTAAATTTCCTTTTCAGCTATATTGTTTTTGGTCACACACTTACATAATTCGTTATGTGGCTTAATGTTTTTTTGGTAGAGCTCTTGTGAATTAGAGTTATGATTAGTTTGTGTTAGTGTTAACTTGGGATGTTTTCCTCCCATAATTGTAGTATATACAAATTGCTATCAGTTAAATATCAGTATGTTGATTAACTTCTGAAAAGGAGAACATTAGCTTTGTATCTTGAGTATGGCACTTCGTCAGAAACTTGTTCTCATGCTTGTACTTTTTTAGATAATGGAAAAGTGATCCATGCTGTTAAGTCAGAAGAACAAAACTTGTCAAACAGGAAATTGCTAAACCTAGTGTTCAGTATTTTACCATATAATCTACCTTATCTTGTGGCTGGGTGTGGGGAAATCTCCAAATATTCAAAGAGATTATTCCTTGACATATGAACCAATGTATAGCACGACACTCAGCTGAACGCCAGCAAGAGAGCTACGCAGGAATCTGTTAATGAATTTGTTTTGCATTCTGGTTCCCAGAAGTTCAAACTAACTGTTCCTTTATGCCCAAGATGCTGGGTGTTTTGTTCAACATATGACTTAGTCCTCATGTAGCTGATGCATTCGTACTTTGACGCAGATATTCTGGTCTGTGGAAGCTGACACTGACATTCCTAAAGACTTACATCGGCAGTTCTTGGAAGTACCAATGCTGTGACTGTAGTTCAGCATGCATGTATCCACCAAGTTAGACACACGTCTTTTCAGGATTAGTTACAATGGCTGCCTATACTGCTGGACACTTATATCACAACTCAGCAACTTCTGCTGAGGAACAGGAGGGCATGGTTTTCTTTCCCCTGACTGTCCCACACAGGATAAGGTATGTCCTGCATTCCTGCAGGACCTGTGCTCAGAATCTCTTACCAGAGATGTGTTCTTATTGTTTGAAAAAAAAATGGGATAGACTGGCAATCTGCCCATAATTACACTCCTCAGAAAATCCATCCCAATATAACAGAATTTACTGACTTGTTACCAGCAATAAAAGTTAATTGATATACACATTTAATATCCGAAAGTTTTTTGTCTAAGTTTCTCGTGTGATTATTCTTCATTTGCTACTCGAAGAGATTATTGTGAAAATAGTTCTTTTTGCATCAGCCAATCATCACCTCTACCACTTTGAAGCAAACATTTTTTTAAGTTTTGGTTAGATCAGAATTGACTCTAATTCTGTTGCTAGAGAACACGTATGTGAAGTGGAATATAAGCTAAATCTGAATACTATTGGTTAAATTATATCTCCCCTGATGTTTATACAAAATTAACAAAGTCAAATATTTTCCATAGCTTATCATTGAAAGACCGGTATACATTGGCTACTTGCTGCTTTCATAGAACATAGAACATTACAGCACAGTACAGGCCCTTCGGCCCTTGATGTTGTGCCGACCTGTCAGACCGATCTCAAGCCCATCTAACCTACACTATTCCATGTACGTCCATATGGTTATCCAATGACAACTTAAATGTACCTAAAGTTGGCAAATCTACTACCTCTGGAATATTTAGTATTTCTGGATATACTTGTACTTTCACAAACTCTGTTTTGTTTTTCAGTGAAACCATTATTTTGTTACCCTCTATTTATTTATAAATGACTCATTCACATTAATGCCAAAAGCATAGATTTTTTTTTTAGTAAGGATAATCTTGTTTTCTTCTTAAAGCCAATACTGCAAGCTGAACATTGAGATTCCAAATTGGGGTACCTCAGGCTGCAAATGTTTATGTACTGTGCCTGCGGCTGCTTATTCCCTAAATCTAAGGAAGGCTCTTCAACATTCAGGTAGGACATTGAATACAGGAGTCATTATTACCACTATCACTGTTATTACCACCTTCCCCCTTCCTCCCTCCCAAAGTAAAAAATCTCAGCGTTTTGAGATGATTTGGAACTTTGACTAGACCTCCCGATCTGGTTCATTCGAGCACAACATTCGGGTCATGGTGTTGGACCATTTTGTGGAATTAGTGTTGATAGGGCTGTTCCATCTTCTATGGGTTTGAATAAGATCTTCCTGTTCCTCCTGAATGTCCCTCAGGCATTCTGAAAGCATAAGATCTTGGTTGATGTTATTTTTTCTCTCTCTCTGACCATGGCTGCTAGCATACTATCTCTTAACCAGACATTCTCACCTAGCTTTATGGTTCACAGAGGATTTCCTTGGTTTCCAGAGTTCTATCACCTCAACTGCTATTTATTGTGGCTCTTCACTAATTTGTTGAACACCTCAAGACAGCGATTGAGGTAATGTTCAGCCCAGGGTTGAGTTCTATACCTGCTGCATCCATCTGTCATCTCCCCTTTGTTGCTTGACTTTGAGATCATCAGGATTCCTTTTCTCCAGTTCCTTTTCTGTACGTACTTTTGCCGACAGGTGCTTTCAAAGAATTGTGCTCCTGAAGAAGGATCTCCCATGCCCTTAAGTAGGACATGGGAATTACTGAAGAATCTCCCTACTCTCCCTTGCTGGGAAAATCTTTGCCCCTGAATCCTTCCAAGGTGCATTCTCCCAGTCTGTAAGCAAATCCTTCCTAAAAGCTAGTGTAGCTTCCGACCAAACCATGGAGCTGTGAAGAAGATTTTCACTGCCCAACAACTCCAAGAGAAATGCCAGGAACAACATAAGCACTGTACATGGCCTCTGTTGGTCTGATCAAAGCTGTTGATGCAGTCAATCTGGAAGAACCTGTAAAAGGCCAGTTGAAAGTGAAAGGTGGGAAGTTTCAAATCACAGATTACTCAGCATTAAAGATATCATAATTAGAGAGTCCCTTTTCAGCGGTATCCTTTGGACTCTGTTTTAAATCAGATCCTCGTTCTGGAGCTTCCTTTCCTGGATGCTGCTATGCATTGTGCCAGTATTTCTACCTGAATGTTCTGACACTGAACTGGAGTATTTAAGATGTGGGTGTCTTTTCATACACTGTCCTGAGTCTGCTCGCTCCTTCTCTCAAATGCTGGTCAACTCCTGTTGAATTGTAACGTTTCTTTTATTTATGTATGTACTGTTTGGAGCAGCCTTTTTAAGGCCTCTCTTATGACATGTTCATTCTAGTCTGGTCTCTTCTGTTTTACCCATGTCAGGGTCATGTGATCAGCATTACATTTTACAAGAATCACATTATACCACACCTACGTCTAGTTCAATTTTGCTTCTCCCAGTACATCAGGTCTTCTAACTGCAAACAGGTTTCTCATCTCGAGGATGTTGTAGCTGGTAATACTTTGCCTGCTGTCTTGGAGTATTGATCAGCATTGTACTTAGCCTTGGAAACTGAAACTGCTTCAAAGATTCCAAAGTCCTATATCAGTGTTGCTTTAGATTTAAATTATGCCGTCTCTCTTTCATATCTATCTTTCCTCTGCTCCAACACAAGTGCTGGATTCTAAGGAAGGATTTCTGCTCGTAGCACGAAGTCCGAAAATTACTTGTGTTAATGCAATGTATTTATTGGACTCGGACTTGGATTGTCTGTCTGTGAATATTTGTAACAAATTTTGACAAAAACATTGTTCCCTTCTGATGAGACTTTGTATTTGTAGCTGCAACATTTTGGACTTTTTTTAGGTTTGGTGTAAATCCTGCAGTATTGAGGGAAAAAAAATCACATCCTTTACGACTGGGCAAAATGCAAGAAAACTGTGATTCTTCTGCATTATTTATATTTTAAATGGTCAGGCTACAAAAAAAAGTGGCTGCATCCTGGCGTAAGGATCTCCTAGAATACAACCATGTCAGTGTTAGCAAGCAAACAAAGACAACTTTTAACTAAGATAACAAGGTGTCGAGCTGGATGAACACAGCAGGTCGAGCAGCATCAGAGGACCAGGAAAGCTGACATTTCAGGTCTGGACCCTTCTTCAGAAATGGGGGGCCCATTTCTGAAGGGTCCAAACCCGAAACATCATCTTTCCTGGTCCTCTGATGCTGCGTGGCCTGCTGTGTTCATCCAGCTGTACACCTTATTATCTCAGATTCTCCAGCATCTGCAGTTCCTACTATCTCTGAAAAGCTTTTAACTAATTTGTTTGTGTAATAGGAAAATACAGGAGTAATGTAGCAATGGCATAACAAATCACTTAAATTGGTTAGAAACAGAAGTATTGCTGAAAAGATTGAAACATTCTGTGAGAGAACAGCTGTTGCTCAGCTGTGCTGACCCCAACTGGTATATGTGTAAAACTAGACTCGAACCAACAGCTGCTTTTCACAATACCAGTTTGTCAGGCATTTCCACTTTTGCTTCTCCAAAAGATATTTGCAATTTAATTTGTTTTTTTGGGAGGTTCACACACTCTCTCATTTAATGCTGCTTCAGTGTGGTAAATAGATTTACAGATCAGTGATTTTAAAATGGATTGTAATGCTGAATACTTCAAAGTAACAAACAACATGCATGTTGTTTGTAAGTATTCCTGGAGATTTCATCAGCCAGTGTTGTGAATCAATCTCATTTGACCATGTGACATTTGATCACGTGACTTCTGTGAATGCTTCTGCATTATAAAGGTAGGCTTGCCTGTGGTAAAATATTTCTGTTCATGGTTTTGAAACGCAGCTGCTTGTGTGGCAAGCCTGAAGAATCTGAGACACCCTGAACTGAGGTTGGTTGAAAAAACTAGGAACCAACCCTCTTAAACCTGAATGCTGAGTCCTCAATTGCTGACACTCTAGCCACCCACTTAGCTGCAGCTGTGTGGAATGCAACCGTCTGTGGTGCTGGTCAAGTGACTTTATCAAGGGCTGAAACACAGACCTTGTGCATGTATTTTCTGTCTTCATGTTTAGCAAATTTGGGCTGTGTACTAACTTCTGGCTGAAACGTGAGGCACGCAAACCATATGCAGTTTTTTCCCAATTATTGAACTGTATATGACTATTAAAAGGTATCAGAGTGCAAGTTGGAGGCATATCAGCTGTGTTTTATTCTTTTTTTCCCATATTAGTACCATAAACTGCAAATAAATTTTAACATCAGTGTTCAGCTTATTTAAGCATTTAAATCAGCAGTATGATTATGCCGTTCAAGCCTTCCTGCCTGCTCTGACATTCAAGATGATCTTGGCTGATCTGATTGTAAACTCAAATCCACATTCTCACCTATCCTGACAATCTGTAAATCATCTTGATTAACAAGAAATATGTCTACTTTTGCCTTAAATATCTTCAAGAATTCTGCTTCCACTGTGCTTTCTAGGATGAGTTCCAAAAATCACAGCCCTCAGAAAATATTGTCTGATCTCTACTATAAAAGGGAGAGCCTGATTTTATTTTTAAAACAGAGACCCCTAGTGCCAGATTCTTCCATAAGAGGAAACATCCTCTCCACATCTACCCTGTCAAGACCTCTCAGGATTTCATACATTTCAATCCATTTGCCTTTTACTGTTCTAAACTGCAGCATCTATAAGTCTAGCCTGTCCAATAGACAACCTGCACAGTTTTGAGGTATTAGCCTGATAAACCATGTCTGAATTGCATGCAATGTATTTAAAGCATTCCTTAAACAAGGTGAGCAGTACTATACACAGTATTCTAGACGTAGTCTCGCCAGTGCCACGTGTAACTGAAATATAACCTCCATACCTTTTTTCCCTTTGGTTACTCTTGCAAAAAAAAATGTATCATTCCATAATTAACTTCATTCCTAATTACTTGTACCTGCATACTAACACTTTGCCACATTATACATCTTTTTGTTACATCTGTGCCCACTCTCAGCCTACCAATATTTTTAACCTATTATGTGCACTTCACAACATCTTTTTCTACCTATCTTGCTGCTGACAGCAAATTTCGTGACCATACCTTCTGTCCTTTTTAGATCTAATTCAGTGAAGTAAAATGGAACCAGTTGATGGCTGAATATCTGCCTCAGTGGTTCGTAGCTCATTACATTCTCGTCAACCTGAAAAATATGCATCTATTTCTACACACTACTTCCTTTTTTAGCCAGCCAATCTTCTATCCAGGGCAATAAGCTGGATCTGGCGCCTAGAACTTTTGTCTTCTGCAATATTCTATGATGTGGAACCTTATCAAATGCTTTCTGGAAATCTAAGTACAGTACAGCTACTGTTTTTCCCTTCATCCACAGCATGTGTTACCTTCTTTAAAGAACACCAATAGATTACATTGAACCTAACTAAGTATCCTGCTATTAACTTCTTTAATAGTAGCTTTGAACATTTTCCCCTTGACAGAAGTTAAGCTAATCGGCCTGTGGTTTCCTGCTTTTGTTTCTCCCTTTTTTGAGTAAAGGAGTTGCAGTTTTTATTATCTGATTAAAGGGGATTATTGTAGTACTGAAATTAATGGCTCTCTGGAAAAGTAAAACCAAAACATCAGCAATTCACTAGCCACTTCCCTTAAGATCCTAGGATGAAATCCATCAGGACCCAAACTAACCAGCCTGCAGTTCCAACAATTTACTCAGTATGACCTCTGTGATTTTTCTGAGTTCCTTCCTGCCTTCCATTTTCTGATTATCATTAAATTTGTTCCCCAGCCATTACTTCAGTCCAGCCATTAGTCCACTTATTTTGAATAGGTTAATGTATCCAGTAAATGATAGAAACTTCGGATAACTTGTTAAAACTCTGTACCTAATAATGTCACCTAAGGGCTAACAAGAGAAATTAAAGTCTGCACTCCGGTCTCCAGCAGGGAACCTCGTTCATCAGCAGTACTTTTTAACGGTCACATTGTCATGTACATGACAATATAAGAGAAGAAACAGGATTAATATACACTGGGGATATTAAAGCATCATTGTATTAAGACTGATCCTAAGGTTGTACTGTTGCTAGTTCATGTTTCTAACATTGCTGGTCTCAGTAATGTATTCGGATTTGTAACAGTCTTTAAAATGATCAGTAGAGATAATATTGTTAACTTTGTTAACAGTAATTTAATTTCTGAAGTATAATTCCTGCCTCAGAATAAAGAACACTTTTTAGTTTAAAAATAAGATGTGTGGAAAAATAATGTTATTTGATACGTGGTGCAGCATGATCTCTTGTATTACAAAATTATGAGGCAAAGATTCATGTCTGTAATCCCTTGTGCTGAGCTCTCACTGTTGAATGCAGCTCTGGGTAATGTAAATTATTGCTAGCTGTTGCTGGAGAATGAGGAAATCAGATGGAGCCTTACTTTTGTGGTTAGTGCCACACATCTCAGTAGCTGACCTCTGAGCTATGTTGGTGAAAGGCTAGGTGCAGGATGCTCAGAGGTGGGGTTGGGGGTTTGGAATGTGTGGTAGTTATTGATGCATTAAGGAAGGAAAAACTAAAATTTAAGACAGCCACTTAATAATCAAAACAATATCTTTCATATTTGAAAACGTAAACCTCCATTGTTTTTCAGGTAAAGTAATGCCCGTGCCACCGCCGCCACCACCACCAGGAGCTCCACCACTGCCTTCTGTAAGTCAGTAGTATTTCATTTAAGTTTTATAGTTACAAACTTCAAGACCCTAACATTCAGGGTTGCTTTGGTGATATGTCAACAGCTGTAAAACAGAGTATTACATTTAAATGAGGATTGTCTATAACAGGTGATCTACAAATTTTTTTTTCTAGTCTAAATATTTGTTTTCTTCAGTTCAAAACCATTCAATCAATTAGTGATAGCCAATGGGTGTTTGCATTTATGTCAAAAGGATTCACTTTTGGAGGTTAAGATGTTGACTGTGAAGATCTTTCCATTCCTTTTACTGGTGTAACCCTGGGAGAATGGCACTTCCACTTCATGTTTTTTTTTCAAATTCATTCGTGGATGTAAGTGTTCCTGGTTGGCCAGCATTTATTGCCTGTCCCTAATTGCCTTCGAGAATGGGCTAGTGAGGGCCTTCTTGAACTGCTGCAGTCCATGCCCACAATGCTGTTAGACGGAATTCCAGGATTTTGACCCAACAGCAGTGAATGAACAGCAATATATTTCCAAGTCAGGATGGGCAGTAGCTTGCAGATGTTTCTGTTGCCCTTGTCCTTCTAGATGGAAGTTTGGAAGGTGGGTTCAAACATCTTTGAATTTCTGCAGCACATCTTGTAGAGAGTACACACTGGTGCTGCTACTGAGTGTTGGTGGTGGAAGGAGTGGATGTTTGTGGGTGTGGTGCCAATCAAATGGGCAACTTTGTCATGGATGGTGTCAAGCTTCTTGAGTGGTGTTGGAGCTGCATTTATCCAGGCAAATGGCGAGAATTCCATCACACTCCTCACTTCTTGCCTTGTATATGATGGATAGGCGTTGGGGAGTTAGGAGGTGTGGTGTTCACTGCAGTATTCTGAGCCTCTGACCTGCTGTTTTAGCTACTGCATTATTATGGTTAATCCCTTTGAGTTTCTGGTCAATGGTAA
This sequence comes from Stegostoma tigrinum, assembly GCF_030684315.1. Lineage (NCBI taxonomy): Eukaryota > Metazoa > Chordata > Chondrichthyes > Orectolobiformes > Stegostomatidae > Stegostoma > Stegostoma tigrinum. Next base: position 59,907,349 of record NC_081355.1, read on the forward strand.
CCTCTGTTGATAGTGGGGGATTTAATGATAGTAACACCATTGAATGTCAAAGAGTGGTGTTAGATTGTCTCTGTCTCTTACTGGAGTTGGTGAGTCAGTCATTGCCAGGCATCTGTGTGATGCCACTTGTCTGCCCAAGCCTGGATATTGTCCAGATCTTGTTGCATTTGAACGTGGAGTGCTCCAATACCTGGGGAGCTGTGAATGGTGTCGAATATTGTGCGAACATCCTCATTTCTGACCTTATGACAAAGGGAAGGTCATTGAAGCAGTTGAATGTGTCTGGGCCTAGAACACTACCCTGAGGAACTCCTGCAGAGATGTCCTAGACCTGAGCTAACTGACCTCCAACAGCCACAACTATCTTCCTATGTGACATGTATGACTCCAACCAGGGAAGAGTTTGCCCCCGATACCTATTGATACTGACTTTTCTAGAGTAGTTGTGCCTTTGGCATTGTCCCAATTTGTTAGGGTTCTCTTAGAATTCAAAGTACACACCCATTTCAGTGTTCAGTTGGGGCTACGGCACCCATTTAAGGGACGAGTGAACTTGCATCTGGAAACATTTCACATCACAGCTTTGAAAGCCCACATGGACAAGCCAAAGATTTAACAAATTTAAAATAAGTGGTAGTTTCCATAATATGCTGTGGTTCCTCCATCAACCAAACATTCATTTATTCGATACGGGAGGTAAGCAAGGTTTATACATTTTTAATCATCCTTTTTTTTCACCAGGATCATATATGGTCCAGTGTTTGATAAGTGCATCTTTTTTGAGTCAGAGCAACTGAAGCAAGGTAGATAAGAATTTGAACAGCTAATAATCATTGCCTGATATGTCTATCTTTATCAGTACTGTCCGCTTGGAAGGAGATTGGGTGAAGCACTGCCATCAGCATTCTGGTAACAATCGCATTGCTGAGTAAAAGGAATGCAGTGTAATTACCTGAAATCCTACCCCCATCCATCCAGTAACTGCCTCAGAGGCACCAAAACCACTGCAGGTTATTGGGTCCTTTTAGATATTTGGTTGATGCGTAGGGTTTGTTTTTATTTATGCCATCATAAACACAGTGTAAGGTTCTCAAAAAAGAATGCACGTTGACCTAAGTATCCGTAAAATAATTTTTATTTCCTGAAACATCCAGCCATCTTTTCTGAGCTTTCTGCATAAAGAGATTGTCACTGTCATACTGTGCCTCCCATATCTGTGTTTTTCAATGGGTTGGAGATGAGTGTTGATTTTTTTTTGAGGTCTGTCTAACGAACCACCCTCATTATTGTGTATAACTCTCCTCCAAAGTTAGGAACATTTTAGTCTCCTTCCCTTCTATGACTTTTCCAAAATAGCTCCCATTTTTGCCCATCTCACCCCATCTTCTGCTGAAATCTACACTCATGCCTTTTGTTATTCTCAACTTGAGGACTTGCAATGTTTTCCTGGCTCCCACTTCTACCCTCTCAAAAGCTAAGGCCATCCATGAATGTTGCTTCTTCTGTCTCAACTCACACTGTATCCCATTTCTTTATCTATGCCTACAGTTCAGCATTGCTTCCCTGTTAAATATCTTGCTTTTAAAATTCTCATTCATGTTTTGAAATCCCTCTAGGCCTTTGCCCCTCACTATCTCTAATCTTTCCCATACCATAAATCCTTTTATGACATCTACACTTCTCTAACTTGAGCCCATCTGTTGCCTAGACCATTAGCTTTGAAATTTCCTCCTGATTCCTCTCCATCTCTATCTCTCTTTCTATCTCATTTTTTTCTCCTTTTATGCTGTTTCTGAAAACCTGCCTGTCATGTTGGTTATCTGATCTAAATTTGCCTAGATGATTTGATGTCGTAGTTTTTATGTTCCTTGTGATATTTTATGATGTTATAAGTGCAACATAAGCATATGCAGTCGTTATTCAATCAACAAAATCTGAGTAAATTGTTTGGCATTACTCTAATTTGTTAATGCCAAATGTTGCTGACCAGATGATGAATCGAGGTTCATGACAAACCCACTCACATTTTTACCTCCAAACTAATAGTCAAAAATATTTTTCAACTTATTTGCAGGAAAAAAAATACACTTTTTTTAAAAGAGCCTGAGGGTATTTTAAATACACTCAAGAATTATTTATGTACGGATGTAAGTGTATGAAGGGTTTGTTTAAGGTCCATGTTTGTACCCAATGTATCTCATGTTGCATATGAATAAATGCTATTAAAAGATTCAGCCTTTTTTGGTCATCAGCATAAATGAGGTAAAACATTGGCTGTATATTAAGTCTTAGCTAAGCTCTTTGAAAGATATTATATATTACATATTCCATTATTTATATATAATAAAGTAAGAACTAATATACTCATTTTTAATGACTTCTTAAACTGGATTTTATACAGATTCAACACATTCAGCCTCATTTTACTGTGTAATATGATTCAACACCTGATTGGGTGGCATAATTTAAATCAAAAACAAAACAAATTTAATTTTTATTTTTGTAATAGTAGTTAGCTAAGTTGATTGGCTGTGTTTATCTTCATACACATACTTTGATTTTTTTTTTCTCCACAAGTAATAAAGCCTTAAAGATTCTAATAGTTTCTAACATTAACTCTCTTGAAGGGTAAGTTTGCACTTGTGATTTCCTTGAGGTTGCACGGAGTGTGAAAACATAAGATAGGAGCAGGAGTAGGCCATTCAGCCCATTGAGACTGATCTGCCATTGAAGGTCATGGCTGACCACCCACCTCCTTGCCATATTGCTATGTTATTCCCATATCCTTGGATTTTCTGGTTACTGATGTAATCAATCGATCTCTGTTTTGAACTTATTCAATGACTAAACATCCTCAGCCTTTGAAGGTTGAGAATACCAAATATGCAAAACCTTCTTAATGAAGAAGTTCCTCATCGTCTCACTCCTGAATAGCTCACCCTTTATTCTGAGGCTGCGTCCCTTGGTTCTAAATTCCGTCAGCCAGTGGGAAACACGTTTTCTGCACCTACAGAGATGTGCCTTTCAGAATTTTGCATGCCTCTGAGGTTGCCCCTCATTGTTCCAAACTCTGGAGAATACAGGCCTAGTTTCCTCAGTCTATCCTGTGTCCTATTATTCCAAGAATCCATCTGGTGAACCTTCAGTCCACTTCCTGTGTGATAAGTGTATACTTCCTTAGGCAAAGGAACCAGGACTTTACACAATGCTTTAGGTGCAGCCTCATCAGTTTTCTATATGATTGAAGGAGATTTTCCTATGAGGAGTGATTGAGTAGATTGAGCCTGTACTTATTGCCATATAGAAGAATGAAATGTACAAGATTCATGGGGGATTTGACAGGGAAGATGTAGAAAGGTTGTTTCCCCTTGTGGGAGAGTCTAGCACCAGACAGCATAATCTCAGAATAAGGGGTCACACATTTAAAGATTTGAGGATTCTTCTGGCGATTATAAATCTGTGGAATTCTTTACCTCCAGAGGCCTGTTGAGGCTGTGTCATTAAGAATTTTGAAGACTGAGGTAGACAGTTTTTTAATCATGTGGTGAATCAAGAGTTATGAGAAAAAGACAGGAAGGTGGAATTGAGGAATGCGAGATCAGTAATGATCTCATTGAATGGCAGGATGGACTTGATGGGCTCAATAGTTTATATCTCCTATGCCTGTGCCTCAGTGTGCAAATCCCTTTGCAGTAATGGCTAATATGATATTTGCCTCCCAAGTTGTTTACTACACCTGTCTGCTAGCTTTCAGTGAAAACTGGTAGACCTCCATAAATTTTTCATCGGTGAAGTCAGTAAAATCTGTCATTTTTTCATCAGACAAAGGATAAACACTGTATGCAGCAAATAAAACATTGCTCAACTAAGAGGCATCTTAAGTCATTGCCTTTCGCCATCATTTTTCATTCTTGAACTGTGAACACCATGTCTCATTTAAAGAATATCTAACATTCAGCTCATACTTGTATGTTGCTCTTCTTTGTTTCTGTGCAAAGGATTCCTCCATTTTAGAACACCTTCTCATAACAACCATATTGTGTGTCCCTTGTATTTTCGAGAATCCACCCTTAAGGACTCAATGTTGTGTAAATACAATATTATGACTCTTCCTAGCAGTGAGCCTGATGTGAATTTGGAAACTGCCCATGCACAAATCGGTGCCTGTGCTGTAGTCTCTGCTTCATAACTTGTAATGTGTTTTATTGTCTGAAATAAATGAATGCACTGATGAAATCAGTCCCAATGAGTAATTCATTATTAGACAAATATCATTAACATGATATGGTGGACAATGATGAAAAGCATCGTGCTGACGTCTATTATGCTTGAACTGCCAGCAAACAAGTTAACTTTCAGGTAGAATACATATTGACAGTTTTAATTCATGTTGAAGTACACAAGACAATCTTTGTCTTTGTTACAACATTGGGGAATGTTGAAAACACATATTGCTGGTAAGCGGAAAAATACCTTTCGGGAGATTAGTTTAACACAGTTGAGAACAGCAAGTGATCAGGCTGTGTGCTTATATTGATAGCAAGCAAGGAAATTTCAAAGGCATATTGTCAAATATCCATAAACTTCCCTAGTTTAAATCCTATCACAGCAGATCTCCAAGCAGAATTTAACATGTTTAAACAGCCTTTAGAGCTATAGTTTTTAATCAGGCGAATAAGATTTGTTTCATGAGTAGGAATAAAGCTCTACACAAATGTAAAACATCAAAATTAAAGAGCCGAGAGATGCCAAAAGCTGTTAGTCACATTAGAGGAACAGTTCTGAATCAGATTAATCTTAAATACTTAGCTGACCAGAGTTCATTCTCTTTAAATAGAAGCCTACAGAACCCATAGACCATTTTGTGAACACATTCAGAAAAAAGGGCTCATTATACAATTTTTCAGATATGGAACTAAGAAGCAGAATTATTGAGTTGGTGATTGGTATCCACATGGAGGCTTTCCTGAAAGGTTTGCTAGACAATGATTTACAGTCAAAGAACTACTGAAAGATGGATACAAGTACAAACTTTCCTCACAGGTTGTTGAAACTTACAGATCCCGGGTACAAACTCAATGGTTACCTTTGTCCCTAAAACACACAAACATAAGAAGATATATGGAAGATGTGATCTTCTGCATGCACAGTGGAAATATCCAGCTTTCAATCAATTTTTCTGATTTAGACTTTATCATCACATGTACTCAAGTACAAAAGCATAGAGTACAGTGAAAAGTTTTCAGTGTTGCCACACACAGCATCATCTCGGATACCAGTACCTTGGTACAAAAGCTTAAGAACAAGGTAGAAAGAAATAAGGAATAAAGTTAAAAGTTAAACATTACAGTCACTAAGTGTTTCAGAATCCCCTCCAACAACTAATGCACCATTGAAGTCAGACTCACAGGTCTATAGCTTCCAGGCTTCTCCTTTTATAGGCTTTCTTAAACAATGGCACAACATTAGCCACACTCTGGTCCTCAGGTACTTCACCTGCCTTTTATAGATGATACAAATAATTCTGCTAGGGCCCTCACAATTTCCTCCTTAACTTTCCACAATGGCCTGGGATACCCTTGATCAGGTCCTGGAGATTTATCTGCCTTTTTTCTCAGACCGCCAGCACTTCCTCTTCTGTAATGTGAATTGTTTTCAAAACATCAATAGTTATTTCCCTGAATTTTGTAGCCTCCAATTTTTTTTTTGTCCGTAGTAAAAACTGAAGCGAAATATTCATTGAAAACTCTCCATCTCTTGAAATTTAACACAAAGACAACCTTGCTGATCTTTAAGGGGTCCTACCTACTCTCTCTGACTAGTTGCTCTCACTGTTAATTCAAACAAATTCTACAAATACACATCTACATCCTTATCTGCGAAGGCATATCTCATATCCCCTCTTTGCTTTCCTGATTTCTTTCTCAAGAATGCCCCTACTCTCTCTATACTCTTCAAGTGGTTCAGGTGATTCCAGCTGTCCATATCGAATGTATGATTCTTCTATTATTTTTAACTAAAACTTCACTATCTTTACTCATCCATTGTTTCCTAATCTTACCAATGGAGAAAGAAATGAAAGTTTGAGGCAAAGGCTCGGGTCACATCAAAACTTCAGAATACCATCTCTGAGCTGATAAGGTCTTTAAGGGATACCTCCACTTGAACGGCTGTAAAAGAAAAATCGGAATCAGAAAGAGCTACTAACTCTGGATTGATGAGACAATAACATGATTGTCAGTTACCAAGAAGATTTGCAACAACTCACACACACAAACGATCAGGTGTGTGGGAACCGCCACAGAAACACTGGTTTGAGCTCAAAGCGTTGCTGGAGAAAATGTCAGTCCTGCAAAAATCAGTGGAGATGCACAGCGAGCTTGGAGAGCTGCACAGGAGGTAGTCTGTTCAGAGATAAATGTTACAAATGATGCTGTGGTGAAAGAACTCACATGGTAGAAATCAGGCGACTGTTGAAGCAACCAGTGAAAGAGACCCAGACTTGATAGAAACCATAAAAGGAAAGTACTTTGAGAAGGTGGTCAGTCATTCGAACAGATATGAAAGAGTAAAATATATCCACTGACAAAGGCTAGACTTATAATTAAATTAAAACAACCCAAGATTTAAAACAAAAAAAAGCTACAGAATGAATTGAAATGATCAAAATTGTAAGTGGCAAGAAGATTTTAGTCACTCAACAGATTAGTTTATGAAATCAGGCTTTGGCTAATCTGGTTAAAACTTACTTGGTGTTTCAGAATAACCAAACTCATCACTGTGCATGCTCCAACAAGCATACCAACATTCCAGATAAAAATGTCACTTCTTGGGTATCTCTTGGACTAAACCCATGAGGCAGTGAACACCCAGTTATTAAAACCTGCAATAATACTGATCACGGAGACCAGAGCAAGACAACATATCCACTTCCTTTTCACAGAACTGTCAACTGAAACCTTTCCATTCTATGGGGTTTTCCCCTTCGCAAAAACAAATAAATTTGTGATTCTTCTAAATTGAAAGCAAGCTAATGCCTTTCCAATATCTAGTGTCTTTGGTTATAGAACACTCATAATGCAAACACTAAGCACCAAACTGTCCAGGAACTTCTCTCACAAACTGTTTTAAAAATCATGGCTGCAGAAAGGCACACAAGTGCATTATCAAACTTTCCGTCTCTTAAAAGAGACTTAAAATTGAAAAGAGTGGTGTGGGAAAGAGGGTTTCCTTTTCATGGGGCACTGACATCAGTTCTGGGACAGGAGGGATCTATACCACCGGGATGGACTCCACCTGAACAGGGCCCGGTCCAGTGTCCTGGCGAAAAGGGTAAACAAGGTGGTCAATAGGACGTCAAGCTAGTAAGTAGGGGGAAGGGAGGAGTGAGCATACAGGGAGTATAGCAGTTATTTGAAAGCAAAGCAGCAGGTTAGCTGGTGACGAGGAAGCTTCAACTCCATTGAAAATTAGGAAAAAAAGTTAAAGGGAAGGGGCACTTAAGAGCTGTTAGTAAATGAGGTAATAGGACCCAAAAAGAAGGTGCAAAACCTGGCATTAGGGCACTTTATCTGAATGCTCGGAGCATCCAAAACAAGGTGGATGAGTTGACGGCGCAAATCATGGCAAATGGGTATAATTTGGTGGCTATTACAGAGACACGGTTGCAGGATGGCTATGACTGGGAGTTTAGTATCCAGGGGTATCAAACTGTTCAGAAGGACAGACAAGAAGGTAAGGGAGGTGGTGTTGCTCTAATTTTTGAGGACAATATCAGGGCAGTAGTGAAAGATGATATAGGTTCTACTGAACAAAAGCTTGAATCCACTTGGGTGGGAATTAAGAGTAGCAGGGAGAAGAAGTCACTGATAGGTATGGTCTCTTGGCCACCAAATAATGACATCGTGGTGGGGCAGGCAATAAACATAGAAATAGCTGATGCATGTAAAAATGGTACAGCAATTATCATGGGGTATTTTAAATCTACATATCGATTGGTCAAACCACGTTGGTCATGGCAGCCTTGCGGAGGGGTTCATAGAATGCATCTGCGATAATTTCCTTCAACAATATGTAATGGAACCTGCAAGGGAGCAAGCTATCCTGGATCTAGTCCTGTGTAATGAGACAGGAATAATTAATGATCTCACAGTTAGGGATCCTCTCGGAAGGAGCGATTACAGTATGGTCGAATTTAAAATACAGATGGACCGTCAGAAGGTTAAATCCTGTACCAATGTCCTGTACTTAAACAAAGGAGACTATGATGGGATGAGGGAGGAGTTAGCTAAGGTAAAATGGGAGCAAAAACTTTATGGTGGGCCAATTGAGGAACAGTGGAGGACTTTCAAAACAGAAGTATATTCCAGTGATAAGGAAGAACTGTAGGAAATGAAACAGTCAGCCATGGATGTTTATGGAAATAAAGGAAAGTATCAGATTAAAAGAAAATACAAAAAAGCAAAGATTAGTGGATAACCAGTAGACTGGGAAATTTTTATAGGCCAACAGAAAGCCACAAAAAAAAGTTATAAAGAAGAGTAAGATAGATTATGAGAGTAAACCAACTCAAAATACAAAAACAGGCAGCAAAAGTTTCTATAAATATGAAAATTGTAAAACAGTGGCGAAGGTAAATATTGGTCCTTTAGAGGATGAGAAGGCCAATTTAATAACGGGGAATGAGGATATAGCCAAGACATTAAACAGTTATTTTATGTCGGTCTTCACAGTGGAAGACACAAATAACATGCTGAAAACTGATGGCAAGAAAGTTATAGGAGGTAAGGACCTGGAAACTATCATTATCACTAAGGAAGCAGTGCTGGGCAAGCTAATGGGGTCTAAAGGTAGACAAGTCTCCTGGCCCTGATGAAATGCATCCCAGGGTACTAAAAGAGGTGATGGGGGAAATAGCAAATGCTCTAGTAATTATTTACCAAAATTCACTGGACTCTGGGTTGATTCCCACAGTTTGGAAAACAGCCAATGTGACGCCACTGTTTAAAAAGGGAAGTAGACAAAAAAAAGGTAACTATAGGCCAGTTAGCTTAACTTCAGTAGTGAGGAAAATGCTTGAATCTATCATTAAGGAAGAAATAGCAAGACATCTAGATATAAGTTCTCCCATTGGGAAGACCTAGCATGGGTTCATGAAGGGTAGGTCATGTTTAACTAATTTAGTGGAATTCTTTGAGGACATTACTTGTATGGTGGACAATGGGGAACCTGTAGATGTGGTGTATCTGGATTTCCAGAAGGCAATTAACAGGGTGCCACACCAAAGGCTGCTATAAAAGATAAAGTTGCACGGTATTACAGGTAATGTTTTGGCATGGATAGAGGATTGGTTGACATTTAGAAAGCAAAGAGTAGGGTAAATGGGTGTTTTTCTGGTTGGCGGTCAGTGGCTAGTGGTGTGCCTCAGGGATCAGTGTTGGGACTGCAATTGTTAACAATTTACATAGATGATTAGGAGTTGGGGACTGAGTGTGCTGTGTCAAAGTTTGCAGATGTCACTAAGATGAGTGGTAGAGCAAAGTGTGCAGAAGGCACTGAAGGTCTACAAAAGGATATAAATAGTTTAATTGAGTGGGCAAAGGTCTGGCAGATGGAGTACAATGATGATAAAGTTGAGGTCATCCATTTTGGTAGGAATAACAGCAAAATGGACAATGTTTTAAACGGTAAAAAATTGCATCACACTGCTAGGCAGAGGGACTTGGGTGTCCTTGCGCATGAATCGCTAAAAATAGGATTGCAGGTGCAGCAGGTAATTAAAAAGACAAATGGAATTTTGTCTGTCACTGCTAGAGGGATGGAGTTTAAAAACAGGCTATGCTGCACCGGTATATGGTCTGGTGAGGCCACACCTGGAGTACTGTGTGCAGTTTTGATCTCCTGCCTTAAGAAGGGATATACTAGCAGTGGAGGGTGTGCAGAGGAGATTCACTTGGTTGATTCCAGAGTTGGCAAGGTTGGATTATGAGGAGAGACTGAGTAGGGTGGGATTATACTCATTGGAATTCAGAAGAATGAGCGGAGATCTTACAGGAACATATAAAATTATGAAGGGAATAGATAAAGGTAGAGGCAGGGAGGTTGTTTCCACTAGCAGGTAAATCTAGGACGAGGGGGCATAGCCTCAAAATGAAGGGAAGCAGATGTAGGACTGAGTTCAGGAGGAACTTCTTCACCCAAAGGGTTGTGAATCTGGAATTCCCTGCCCAGTGAAGCGGTTGAAGCTATCTCGCTGAATGTGTTGAAGGCAAGGCTGGATAAATTTTTGAACAGTGAAAGAATTAAGGGTTATGGTGAATGGGCGGGTAAGTGGAGCTGAGTCTCAGAAAGATCAGCCATGATCTTATTGAATGGCAGGGCAGACTCGAGGGGCCAGATGGCCTACTCCTGCTCCTAGTTCTAATGTTCTTATCTTCCTTTTACATGGAGATCAAAACCTATATGCAGCTATTTGGGAGGCAGTGGCTTGTGGTGTTATCACTGGACTGTTAATTCAGAGACCCAGATAATGTTCAAATGGTGGAATTTGAATTCAATAAATATCTGGAATTAAAAGTCTAATGATGACCATAAATCCATTGTTGATTGTTGGGGAAAAACCCATCTGGTTCATTAATGTCCTTTAGGGAAGGAAACTGCCATCCTTACCTGGTCTGGCCCACATGTGTATCCAGACTTACAGCAATGTAATTGACTCTTAACTGCCCTCTGGGCAATTAGGGATGGGCAATAAATGCTGCCTGGCCAGCAACGTCCTCATCCCATGAATGAATAAGGAAAAGAATCCAAACTTTAACTTTAACTAACTTTAAACAATTAATTGACATAATATTGGTAAATATTGATAAATACAAACCACAACCATTACATTTTAATTTGATGAATGTTCATGTTTAAGCAGTAAATTAGGAGTCAATTGATGCAGTAGAAACAATAATTGTTGCTGAAAGGTTGATCTTTAGGCATGTGTGAAAGTTGCCCTTGAGCAATAAATTATCACGATCGTTAGTGCTTGCTTCTAAACTTCCACAAAGCAGATCGTACAATTATTATGTTTGGAAGTTGTTCCTTGCCCTGTCCTGGCAAAGGGGTTTAAAATACACTATGGCACCTCTATTTCCCACGCAAAAAGAGAATATTTTCTCTGATTTAATGTGAGTTAAGCACTATTTACTATGCTGTTGCACATTTAGTTGGCTTACCTTATAAAATATGAGTTAAATAATCTTACTTCTGTGTTGTCCTTCTTAGAAGCAAGGATTGGACTGCATGATTACAGCATTTTACTCACGGAGGGAAAATGAGTGGCAAAGGAGAGAAGGCAAAGAGTGGTATCAGGGAAATCAGTGAGTGGATGAGGGATTGGAGAAGGGTGAGGATGGGGTCAGGAGCATTGACAAGTAGAATAGGGGTTGACATGAAGACAATGAGTAGGGTTGGAGGCATCAAGGAGTGAAGTTTGTAACGCCTCCCTATCCTGGGTGTGGTGGGAGATGCTGATGGGGACAGTCTGGTACTGACAGAGCCTGGGAGCAACTGTCCATATGTGGTTGGATGTCACATTGTTGACACTTTGTGCTCTTCCTACCAAATTCCCTCTGCCATTCAGTCTGAGGATAATTTAAGGTTTAATATGGTGTGTCTTGGGATCTTACAGAAACTCTTAAGGATGATGTGTAGAGGGGCTAGGATCAGAGGGTTTGGTGTCAGCCAGTAGGCTCAGAGGGGGAAGGTGGCATGTCCATTTGGAGAATGATAGTCCAAGGGCAGTTTGTTGATGTCAGCCAAAGGTCTGGAGAAAATACTGTCCTGGAGATCTGTCTGTTGACCTTTCAGTAGGGTTTAAGAAGGGGCAGCAGGGGATCATTGCCAGAATGGATGAGAGGGTCAAGGCTTGGCTAGGAGAGTGGGATTACTGGAGACATTTGTAGAAATTGGGGCAAGGGTGGTTATGGCATAAAACTCAAGATTTATGATGGGGTGTACCAAACAGCATTGGAGGACACACAAGGCTGTGAAAAGAGGACAGTAAGACAGTGACCACCAGGGCCTCCACATGGGAAGGGAGAGCATAGAGGAGCAAGTGGACATCATTAAAGTGTAATTCTAGGGTTTAGAGGGTAGAGATGACAGTTATAGGTGAAGTTTAATGTGGTGGGCCTTCGTGTAGGGAGCCTATGGATGGAAAGAGGCTGTTGGGGTTGTGCGAAAGATAAGGGACATGTTGGCTTTTGAAGGTTACCTGGCAACCAGTCTTGGTATATTGCCAATGGTGTCCACTGTGAGTTGCCTTCCCTGTCATCGCTTTCCATTCTCTAGATGTGAAGTGCTACCAGTAAATAGCTGGGATAAGGCTTAGGGTGGGCAGAGTAAGTGTCACTTTGATGGGGAAAGTGCAGAATAAATGTTTGATGGATGTTAGGACATTGTAGCAACTAATACGTGAAACAGCCATTTGCAAGGCCCAACTACATTTAATTTCCAATTATTTTATCCTCCGTTCACTATGCACACAAAGTAAAGGTGCTTTGGGGTCAGATGCTGGTCAAAGGCAGCTTACAACATGCCACTGGTGCTTGCAAATTGAACTTCTTTCCACATAATGGACCCAGTCTTTGATGGCAGGATTGAAGGAGTCAAATTTCGCCAAAAAATAGCATGATCCTAAAAATGCTTCCCCAATTCAAATATGACTGTTGTGTGTGACTTTCTTCAGAAACTTGCTTTTTGGTCATTGCCACTGAAATAACTTCACAGAGGCTGGCATCCCGTCACCAAGTCATCCTTTATTTACATGTGAAGAATCATTGACACTACTCCATGTTCTTCAGACCTAGCTGTCAGAGGGAACAGAATCTCTGGCACCCCTGTTTATAACCGTCAGCCAGATTGGAGCTGTTAATTTGTCAGGGAACCCATATTCTATGAGGTCCACCTGGCTGACCTCATTACAATCACTGCAGATAAGCTGTAGTGAATGCAGTCAAAAGTTGACTGTGTGTGGGTCTGGTGTTCAACTCATGTTGGAGCTTTGCAGGCACTACCTTCTCGATGACATTGCATTGTCACTTTATCAGTGTGACAGCTTCCAAGTTACTGCACATGCTGAATCTGAATGTGGATAGATGATAACAATGTCTCTTGTTATTAAAGTGCAGCAAGTCCGTCTCGTTGTTGGGTGAAGTGTGCTCAGTTCTCATCTGCTTGGTATGCCACCAGGGACTGTTCTGAGATCTAAGAAACTTTCTTTGTCCTCCATATCCCATTTTTTGATAATTTCCACTGAAAGTCCTGGGTCTCTGCTGGCACGTTGGAATGTTTGTCGCTGTGGCTGCTTTCCTAAGAAGGTGACGCAGATGTAGGAGGGCCAGTGCTGATGGCAGGTTCAGGAACAGCAGCAGCCTTGACGCAGGGAGGATGAGGAACAGCCAGCTCACTTGCAGCTGTGTGGCCGGATAGGATGCATGGTGTGCTCAAGCATCAACTCTGTTTCCTGGGGATGAACAAGGCGCAGTGCCAGTTGGTGGCTCCATATGTCACGGGACACGGAGGTGGAAATGTGCTGGATGGTGGAGCAGGACCTGAGGGCTGCAGAAGTGGGAGGCTATCTACTCCGCCTGCAGCTGTACAGTCTGTGCCATTCTGAAAGTCTACACTACTGGCTTTGTCGAGAGAACAATGGGTGACCTGTGTGGGATCTTTCCGTCATGCATCCAAAATACATCAGGACAGAGACTCATGCCATCCATTGCTAGTTTGTTCCTCCATGACAAGGTCAGTGCTGCAGCCTGCACAGTGAGATTAGGGAACATGACTGGCTCCCCCTACATCGAGTATACCCATGTGGCAATGAGAGGGTTGTCTCACAATGTTGCAGAATTTATCAAGAGATCTGTGATCACCATTACCACTTCATGGAGGTAGTACCTGCTCAACTGGCAGTTGAAATGACTCCTCCTTTCTGGGGTACTCTTGCATACTTGGTGGATTTGAATGTTCAGGTGCGTTAAAAAGTTGGTTATTGGGACAACGTATGCCCACTAAGACCATGGTTCATGACATTATTTCACAACCTCCTGACTGATTTAGAGGGGAAGTTTAAAGCCACCCATGCTTCGACCAGGTCCAGGATGGAGTATAGAACTCCTGAGAATTTGATCCCCTTGCTTCGACTGGTCTGGGTGTCTCTTTAGTCTGGACAGAATGTGCTGCATCATCCTGGCATGCTGTGCTGTGTAGGCACTGACGTGATTTGCTGGATGCTGAGGAACTGGGGAATGGCAATAGTCTTACGAGAAGGAGGAGGAAAAGGCCATTGAGCAGGATGAAACTGTTGCTGTCCATTACAGAGCTCAGCTGGGTTGGGTGCTGCACCTATTCATTCCAATAGATAAGAGCTGGGTACAATAATCAGCGAGATATTTTAAGAAACTGGAGTAGCTATTCAACCCATCAAGCCTGTTCCATTATTCATTAAGACCATAACTTATCTTCTACCTTCCTATACTGTTCCCGTATTTTTAGATTTACTTGGTATCTACACTAAGAAATTTAAAAACATAGGAGCAGGTGTAGGCTATCTAAGGAGCAGGAACATGTCATCTGCATTTCTAACACTCCAAGGAGCAGAATTGGACAGTCAATACATTTAAATATCAGAGCTGATATTTAAAACCATCAGCTCCATTTACTTTTTAGTATTAGATTTTCCTAGCCATATCTTCTTCAGTTATATTAGTTTATCCAGCTCAGACTTGGGATTTTTAAGCTTCTTGGGCAGAAATTTGTTCACATAACATAGTGCAGACTAGAGATAATGGGAACTGCAGATGCTGGAGAATTCCGGAGGGAGGAGGGTAACTTCTTCAGGTTAGGCATCCTCCGGAGGGAGGAGGGTAACTTCTTCAGGTTAGTGCAGACTATGCTGATTCTCTGTGATTATATGCAAGCAACTTCGATGGTACTAATGACACGTGCAGCTTACTTTTAGGGAATTGACACAAATCTGTGTAACACTGCTTATGCAAGTACATTTCTGCTTCCTCTATTTTGTAAACATTGTGGGAAAGTTAAGTATATGACACCCCTTCACAACAGTTTTACCAATTATAAGAAAAAATTTAGGAGGAATTTCTTTGCATGGGGCGTGGTGAAAATTTTGAACTCATAGCCATATAGCGTGGTTGAAACATTGATATGTGTGCATAATTGAGGAAGAATTGGTGGTGTGGGAGAAATCTTGGCTGAAGTATAATCTCCCATGTGGACTAGTTGGGTTGAATTTGTCTGCTGCTTTCCTGTGTTAGAGAATCTACCTGGTTGTCTGTGTGGAAGACATTGTGTCTCTGTGAAACTAATCATAGGCATGGTCACACATTTTCATTGGTTCATAGCAATGGCAAAAATATTGAGTCTTTTCTTCAACAGTAAAAAATGTCAAATCAACACGAGCCAAATCAATTTCTTCAGTTCAATCTGTTGTCCAAGCAGTATTACACCTAATGCTACCAAAAAGTAAGACATCCTACACAATAAGGCAAAGAGAATTGCTCCTCAAGGGTACATCATGTGTGTAGTAGGAAGGCAGCTATTTTTCAATCTCTCAAAAATACTTTATTCAATGTCATGTAATGTGTAATATTAAATCTTATGATCCCTCCAAGCTTTCAATTTTGCAAGTAGATACATTCCAGAAAGGCCACAGAATATGTCTACTATGAGAAGACAAACCCAATGCTTTTGGCTCTAAAGTCCTTACAACAGCTCAGGCAAACTATTCCAAAATCAAATGGGAATTACTTGCTTCTGTTTTTGGAATGTTGAAGTTCGACATGTACCTTTTCAGCAAGTGTTTCATTGCTTATACGGACAACAAACCATTGCAAATGATCTTTCTTAACTTCTCACAATTGTGTCTTCACAACTGCTTATTAATATCCAAGTTCACAGTTTTTTAAGTACAATACGAAGCATGCTCAAAGCTGATTATTCCTAAAGCTCCAAAAATGCTCCAGCAGACTTCCACACTTTACAAAGAACGAAGATATTCCACTGGACCTAAGAGGCTATTGCTGAAACATGTTCAAAGTTAGTCACCACGTCAATCTGCTTCATTTTTGTCACAGTCAAGCACAGCAGATTCTACAAGCTACATCTGATCTGATCTGGTTGCAACAGCTCAGTATGACTGGTATCAGTGGGAGGTCTAAATACATTAAACAAGTTCCTGAGCAAGTACATTCTTTCTGGTCTTTAGAGACAAACTAGGACTCTGTAAGAATGTAGCTTACAAAGGTAAACAAAGGTATATCCCACAAGTTTTACGTTAAGAGAAGCTTAAAAATATGCACGTAGGTAAAATGGGCAAGGAGGGAAAAAACAAGGAATTGGCATTTGAATCCATCTAGATATTTACTAACTGAACTGCATTAATCTCTCTGTTGGCTCTGCTAGTCAAGTCATGGGAAGCATATCAACTCCATCAAACTCAACAATTGAGAGTACATCTCTTTCCGTCAGAGGTTTCTCTTGAACCATATTGCAAGATCACAGCTAATTCTTACCAAGTCCAAGGATATGACTGTACCCTGGCGACTAGCTAATTTAACAAAATTCCTTTTGATAGTTGAATCAAAGATACCACTAGAGCAACAATTACTGACATTAATCGACATACTCACTATGTTTGGTGTTCCCTCAACAAATTTGTTTGACAACAGCCTGAAGTACGCCAGTGCATCCATTCAAGGCATGGCCAGTAGCTAGGTTAGAATCAATAGGAACCTTACGTTGCAGAACAATTCAGCCCAGTAAATCTGCCAACCCAAGACCAAGAACTCCAACCCAATCCCTGTAACCATGCTTTTCCCATGGCCATTCCACCTAGTCTGCACATCCCCGCACACCACAGACAAATTTATGCATGGCCAATCCACCTAATCTGCAGATCTTTGGACTGTGCGAGAAAAGGGAACGCCTGAAGGAAACCCACACAGACACAGGGAGAACATGCAAACTGCACGTAGATGGTCATCCAAGGCTGGAATTGAACCTGGGCCCGTGGCGTTTAGGCAGCAGTGCTAACCACTGAACCAATGTGCCACCCAGGTTATTCAACACACTGCCACTCTCTTCATTATCCTCAATCAAATGATCTCACAGAACACGCCATTCATACAGGGAAGAATGAATGGACATACCATATATTAGAGTTGATCTTTCTCTGCACCATCTCTGTAACAGTATATTCTGCATTCTGTTCTGTTACCCAGATGTATTTATGTGATGTATGATTTGTCTGGATAACATACAAAACGATACTTTGCACTGTGCCTTAGTACACGTGGCAGTAAAAAAATCAAATCAAATCAAACGATCATTAAATGCAAAGCTACTCATCAGGATAGCCATGTTAGCTTTATGTGCCAATCCTCAAGGCATTAGTTTACCTTAACTAGTAGTTCTCATGTGTGGAAGATGTATCCTCACAATGCTTCCATCAACCACTGTTACCATCTACTCACATTTTCATGATGCTCATTGATCATTCCATTTTACCACTTTCTCCCTTCTCTCCAACAATGCGTGCAGTTATCCCAAGTTGGATAAGGACAAAGTATCAAAGTTCAGGATCTTCCTGTACACAAATGGGTCCATGGAAAAATACAACGCTGTGTCCAGCCACGTTGTGTGACATTATCCAAATGAACAGTCAGATCTTACGGTGAAACAGATGACACTGTTCAACTGTACATGATCACCTATCTGTTATAAAGGATGATAACTCTTAATGCTGAAAGTATTACATCAGACAGCAAGTACACATCCATCTGCATGACATCCATACATCCAGAAAGAGATGTCACTCAATAGAGTGAAGTTACACAGCTAATTTATAATAATTATATAAGAATTGGACCTAGTTATGTTGTTGTCATTCCACCAAAGCAATATCTTAATGTATAATGATAATATGTTGATGTGCATCTCGCATGGGTTTATCAGAACAACTTTTATATTTTTTAAAACAAGAAAGCGAGATGTCGTATTATTGCACAGATATCAGGACAACTAGATGACATCACAACATGTTGTGCCACAGTGCAAAAGGTTGCCATCTGACTCTATACACAGTCAGTTTGTCAGATAAGTAAGCAGACAGATAGCAAATTGGCTAGTCAGTCAGGTCGGCAACCAGTTAACTATGTATACAATATAGTAGTAATTTAAGAATGTATATTGACCAGAGTGTTTCTGAAAGTCTGAGGTGTGATGTTAGTGCATGGAATTGGTTGTTAATAAAATTCCACATATTTGACTCATTGAATCTCTGCAGTATATATGACATGGGCAGATGTAGAAACTCAGAATCACATCAAGCTGCTTAAAATGAAGTTCCTCTATCTGGATACACATAATTAATTATGCAATACTGTTAAATTAGTTTTAAGTTAATTGTCATAATGAAAATAGTTTGCTTTTGCATCTAACCATTGAGATTGATATTACTCAGCTGTCCAAAACCTGATGCTTTGGAGAAAGTTACTTTTTGGTAAAGTAGCTGTAGATTGAATATCTCAAAACTTTAACCTGATTTGAAAAGGCTAGTCTGTCATCTTTAAGTAAGTAAGGACTGTGTCTTTCTCTTTTTGTGTTTTATAATTGTGGATTTAAGTGAGAAAAAAAAAGTTTAAGAAACCACGGATGGCTGGCGGATTGCTGCATGTTTGAAACTGAGTAACCCGACACTCACTGCAAGCATTATGTATGTAGCTGCTTGTGAACCAGTAACTGAAGTCATCACAAAGTCATAAAATCATACAACACAGTAAAAGACCCTTTGGTCTGAAGTAGCTTGTGATTGATCTGGAGCGGAGGAGTTGTATATAGATCAGCGAACTACAAGGTGAGAAGTGTGCTGTGAAATTCTGTGGAAGCAGCATTGGTTTACATGAGTGTTAAGGCTTTGTGTGTGTTTCCAATCTTCTGTGGCCTTGATGCCTATTATTAAAGACAGTGTCTGCTGACATCAGGTACCCCTATCAACAGCATATGTGTAAGCCTTCAGACTAGTTGGACTGAGGGTCTGTTTCCATGCTCTGTGACTCTATGTGCAGGAGCAAACATTCAGTACGAGCATGTGCAACGATGGCATTTGTATTTCTGATATGAAAAGAAACTGCATGAAATGGCTATTGAAATGGCCTGCCTGCCTAGACATATTTACATGGATTAGCATAGATTTTAAAGTGAATATTTGGGTGATTTTTTTTGTTTTTTTTTAGATATGCCATTGATCTAAGTCTTAGGTTCTAAGGAGAATGGCTGCAAGTGAATATTTGACTATCTCTGACCATACTATTGCTGTGGATATTTTTAATCAACCTGTTCAGATGTGTTAAGATACACTTCTTTAGTAGGTGAGTCTCGAACACATGCTTCCCACTTCAGAGATAGGAACACTACCGCTGTGCTAGAACAGTCCTCATCTAAAGTCACCAAAATTCTACTGGACCTTGGGGCTGCTGTCTCATCAGAGAGAGAAACAACTGTGGGTGGTTTTCTTTGAGGGTCACCATGCCTCAGGTGAGGGGAAAGATTGGGAAGGAGAGCCATTTATGGCAATCTCAGTGGTGTAGGAATTGAACACATGTTGTTAGCATCATTCTGCATCATGAATCAGCTTTCCAGCCAACTGAACTAACTGACCCGTACCTATAAACAAATATACAACTTAATGTCATTAGGTGCCCTTTGTCATTGTTAGAAGTGCGGCTTCCTTAAGAGTGAACCAGAATATATACTTCCTAAACTATCTGTTCAGGTATCACACACTTCTGCAGCAGATGAGACTTGATTACAGGCTTCCTGACTCACTGCACCACAAGACCTTCACACTATTGCCGTACTCTTGCTGTTTGTGACAACCTATCTCTGCGAGCAGGCATATTCAACATTGGATACATGAAAATCAATGGGAGATAGCACTTGTTAGTGGAGCAAGATTTGTGGACAGCCCTCTCATCAGTCGCTTCCTGTCTCAAAAGTCTCTGCGCACATCATTAGGTCCAGTTTCCTACTCATCCAGTACAGTGCAGCCTCCTTTACTTTGCATTTTAGTAGATTCATTGTGAAAAGTTCGAAATACTGTAGTTGAGTTAAGCAGGTTATGAAAATATGTCTGTGCTCACAGTCTGGCCTTGTATTTTTGCTGGTGAATTTGAAACATTAATGCTTCTCATTCTTATCTTGTATGCACTACATTGTGCATTTGTCTAGTAAGATCCTAACCCTAGTAGATGCACGTAAAAGGGATGTTTGCGAGCAATCAGTTCAGCTGAAAAAAGTGGATGTGCCATGGAACTGTTTGTCTCATTGAAGTGTACTTGATACTGAAAAAGTTGGGAGTGGCTGATGTAGATGGAGCTTTGGTTGGCAACAAGAAGCTGATTGGTCACTAGACTATTGACCAAAGGTTTTCTGCCTGCCAGCAACCACATGACTGTCTGTCAGGAAATTAAATATTTTGAGGTTGTGAACAAGCCACAGAGAAGCCTTCATAATGTGTGGAATCTCTATATACTTTTTAAAATCATTAACTTTTATGACATCTTCAGGAATAGCAAGGCTTAATTTCCAGCACGCTAGCCCAGTGAGTCATAATATGCTTATGAGAGCAACAATATCTAATTATACAGTAGGTAAAAGTTAACTTGGGTCATGTTCTTTGACAATTAATCAGCTATATTTCAGTTGGCCAATTTACTTTTTGTTAAACAAATCTTAAAATGTTTGTCCATAGCTCTAAGGTCACTATGGGGTATTCCTCTTATAAATCATTGACATAAGTGCCTTATGAAATACTAGAGTCTCAATATTTTGTAATTTATACTTAAATTATATGGGCATGTTTAATAAATGATTTTAAATGGCATCATTGTCATAGCTCTTTGTAATATATTGAAATATAAATTACCATATACTTTGACAAGCATTTAATAATGCAAGTTTACATTTGGCCAACTTAACAGAAAATGAGTGCGGTTAACACAGATAGGCAGTTCTTTTATCAGGTCTGCACCATATCTGATGGAACCAGTACTAATTGTTAATCAGTAAAGACAACGATCAAAGCATGGCGCATGAGGTCTTGTTTCTCAGCTGTTCACTTGATAAACTTACTGAGCCATTATGATAACCTACTGCTGCTATTTTATCTGGTTAGTGTTAGTGGTCTGAATATGCTCCAAGTTAGGGAGAGAAAATATCGTAACTGTTCCAGTTCTGATTATTATTCCCTAACCGTTGCTGGAAACAACGCAGGGTGTACAGAACTGAAAAGTCCATTGCTTTAATGTTGTAGACCCAATACAGATTTCTAAAAATTCATACATGGGAATTGGATGTTTCTGGCTGGGTGAACATTTATTGCCCATCCGTAATTGCTGTTGAGCATGTGGTGGTAAGCTGCAACTTGTAATTAAATAACTTCTTTATCATTGTTGAATATCCCGGGGCAATTTAAAGGAATGTAATTAGACAAACAAATTGATACTGAGACAAATGATCAGATATTAAGATAGTGGACCAAAGTCATGATCAAAAGTTTGTGTTTTAAGGAGTATTTAAACAACCACAAACGGTACAGCTTACAAAATCAAGTTGTAGAGGCCAAAATGAAGGAATTCAGCATTCTAACAAGACCACAGGATCGCTGGGCTGGGAGGGGGTAGGGTGGGGAGAGAGGCGTTGTAGTAGACACACAGAGGAGCACAACCACAGGATTTAAATAAAAGGACATGAATCAAAATTTGAGGAGGTAGTGAAATGGAAGCCAATGAACATCACAGGGACCGCCGGGGATGACGGGTGAACTATAATTTGTGCAAGCAATGTACCGTGCAAACAATGTTTATATTTGTAATTCATATTTTATAATATATCCTAAAAAACACAAAAAAACATTTGCGCACAGCTGAAAGCAAAATACTATGGATGCTAGAAATCTGAAATAATACAGAAAGTGCTGAAGAAACTCAGCAGGTCTGACAGCATTTGAGGAGAGAGAATTGGAGTTTTACATTATGACTCTTTGACATTTACAGATTTACCTACAATTTTACTTTCTAAATAGCAATAAAGTGACTCTTTGGGAGTAATTTCACAAGTTCATACTGCTGATTTAGAGCTTCTTCTTCCAAATAGCATTGTGAATTCAGGTATGAATTAGAACCATATCAGAAAGCCTCTGGATTCTTGAAAAGCATTTCCCAATGCGCATCTAAGCAGGGAGCTAAATTTGCAAAACTCGTCAGACATTAAGCACTGCTTCAAGATGTGCATCAGGAAATTCACTATGTTGTTCGTCATGTTTTGCAGAGTAACATGTGTGAGAGTGATATGTTGCCATAACTGGTAGGAGTACCGTGATAAACCTTGCTTAGACTTTACTGATGTGTATTTGTTAATACATTTTTCTAGTAATGTGCTTTTTATTTGTTCTTGTTTTGCTTTACATTAGGCTAGTTGTGACAGTTAAAAAATAGAAACTAGTATTACAAGTAAACTTTTCAGAGTAATTCTGTGGCGCTACAGGAAATGAAATAAATTGCATGGATCACCCTAGCAATTTTGGAAATCTAAAATCTTGCAATCTAAATGATGCAGATGGGAAAGTAAATATTCTGCAGTTGTTGTATACCATAAGACAAACACATGCATCAATAGTGTCTAAATTGCATTAACTTGTGATGCTGCAGTAGCGCATTAAGCATGTGAATTAATGCAACAGCAGGTAAATTAATATCAGTGGGTCCATATCTTTCACTCTATTGATACAAAAATGGTGAATCAAATCCTAGTTTTGCCCAAACAGGCAAATCAAGATTCATCACAAATTATGAGGAGTGGTAATCTACATATCTGGCATAAGTTCCAGCAAGTAACCTTTAATAGTGAATGTCACTCCAAAGAGGAGATATTGGATGAGTTGAACAACAATCTATTTTTAAAGTTGCTCTTAACATAGCCAGTAGACCTCTTGTAGTAAGTAATCAATCACCCCCGAGATAAAATAAGTTCCTGGACTAAAAATGTGGAGCCTTTGTAAGGTCCTCAGCAGGCTTCATGCCAGCTCTCTGTTGGTGAATATTCCCCTGAGACCTTATAAGGCTGGGAGTTCTGGAGTAAGCAGAGCACTTTGGAAACACTCCCATGAGTGCCTGCTTGATATTTGATGCAGATGGAAGGTGTGCCGTCAATGAAAGAGCCGCACATTCATTCCTGAAAATGGTGGTGGTCAAAAACAGGGCAGTTTCATCCTGATTTGCAGAAATAAACAGATTATTCACTGTCTAATTGCCCTGGCCCCAGTGTATACAGGCAGACCCAAATTTTGAGGACAACCAGGGTAATTTTGGCTTCGTGTGATATTGTAAAACCACTGATTGCTAGGAGAAGGGGATGGGAATAAAAATAAATGCTATAAAGTGAATAGCCTATTCATTTTGGCCTACATTTGATTTGTCAAACTTACCTACCTGTATTATCATTAACATTCACCTGAATCATGTTGGGACCAGAATTCCAGTTATCCTAGTTACGCATAACTGGGGCTGTGGATAGGGCTTTAAACTAAATAGTGAGCATTGGGTTCATGGAAATTTATGGAAAAAGTTAAAGGGGGGAAGAGCTGAGCACTGGTTGTTAAAGTTTGCAGAACAGGTAATAGGACAGAGATATGGAAAAGGTCAGGAATCTAACTTCAGGCACAGCAGAAAAGGGGGCATCTGTGAGAAGTGGGCAGTCAGTGCAGGATTGAGGGTGTTGCACTTAAATGCACACAATGTATGAAACAAGGTAAAGGAGTTTGTTGTGCAGGTTTGAGTTGACAGGTGTGATGTGGCTGTGACAGAGATGTGGCTGCAAGTGGATCAGGGCTGGGGGCTAAACATCCAAGGATTATGCATCCTATCAAAATGGCAAGCAGATGAGCAGAGGGGTCAGGATTCCTCGGTTGTAATCACATTAAATAAATAGCAAGAATTGATATGGGGTCAGAGGATGTAGAATCAGTGGGAGGAGAGTTGAGGAGTCACAAAGCATAAAAGATCCTAATAGATGTTATGTAACTGGCCTCACAGCTGTGATCAGAATGTGGGGGAGAAAATAAATCATGAGATTGAAAGGCAGGTAAGAAAATCACAGTTACAATATTCATAGGGGACGTCAAAATGCGATTAGGAAAATCAGGTTGATGGTAGGCCTCAAGGAAAGGAATTTGTGACATGTCAATAGATTATTTTTTGGAACTGCTGGTAATTTGGGCCATTAAGGAACAGGCAGTTTTGGATTTGCTGATGTGTAGTAAGGCAGACTTAATGAAGGACTTAAGGTGAAGGAGTCCCTGGAGGCAGTGACCATAATATGATAGAATTCACCCTGCAGTTTGAGAGGGAGAAGCTGGAATCAATTTGTAAAGGTATAACAACTGAGAAAAGGTAGATACGAAGACACGAGAGAGGAGCTGACCAGAGTTGATTGGAAGGGAAGCCTGGCAGGGAAGATAGTGGAGGAGTAATGTCAAGGGTTTCTGAGGTAATTTGGAAGGCACAGCAGAAATTCATCCCAAGAAATAAGAAGCAAACAAAGGGGAGGATGAGGCAACCATGGATGACAAAGAAGTCATGGATAACATAAAAGCAAAAGTGGGGGAAGAATAAAAAAGATGAAATATGAGGGTGAACTAGCTAGTAATATGAAAGAAAATTGTAGGAGTGTTTTTTAGATATGCAAAAGATGAGAGAAAGGCAAGAGTGGACTTTGGACGCTGGGAAAATGAAGCTGGAGAAGTAGTAATGGGGAACAAAGAAATAATGGAGGAGCCAAGTAGATAAGTTACATCAGTTTACATGGTGGAAGACACCAGCAGAATACCAGAACTTGAAGAGAGTCATGGGGCAGAGGTGAGTTTAGTGACCATTGCTAAGGAGAAGGTGATGGGGAAGCTGAAAGGTCTGAAGGTGGATAAATCACTTGGACCAGATGGACTGCACCCCAGAATTCTGAAGGAAATAGCTGAGGAGATTGTAGAGGCATTGGTAGCGATTTTTCATGAATCTCTGGAATCAGGGAGGGTCCAAGAGAACTGGAAAAGATGTATTTACACTCCTGTTTAAGAAGGGAGGGTGGCAGAAGACAGGAAACTGTAGGCCAGTTAGCCTGACCTCAGTCGTTGGTAAGATTTTAGAGCCCATTATTAGTGGATAAGATTGTTGTGCACTTGGAAGTACCTGGTGAAATAGGGCTGAGTCAGCATGGCCTCATCAAGGGGAGGTCATGCCTGACAAATCTGTTAGAATTCTTTGAGGAGGTTATGACCAAGTTAGGCGAAGAAGAGCCAGTGGACATGATCTATTTGGATTTCCAGAAGGCCTTTGACAAGGTGCCGCACAGGACGCTGCTAAATAAGAGCCCATGGTCTTAAGGATTGATATGGATAGAAGACTGGCTGACTCGCAGAACTCAGAGTGTGGGAATAAAGGGGTCTTTTTTGAAATGGCAGCTAGTGACTAGTGGAGTTCCACAGAGATTAGTGTTGGGACCACAACTATTCATGTTATACATTAATGATCTGGATGAAGAAATTGAGGACATTGAGGGGTAATGTTGAGGAAGTGGCGAGGCTGCAGAAGGGCTTGGACAGGCTAGGAGAGTGGGCAAAGATGTGGCAGTTGGAATACAGTGTGAGAAAGTGTGAGGTTATGGAACTTGATAGGAAAGAGAGGGGCATAGACTGTTTTCTAAATGGGGAAAGGCTTTGGAAATCTGAAACACAAGGGACTTGGGAGTCCTAGTTCAAGATTCTCTTAAGGTTAACATGCAGGTTCATTTGGCAGTTAGGAAGGGAAATGCAGTGTTATCATTCATTTACAGAGGGCTAGAATGTAAGACCAGGTATGTGCTGCTGAGTCTGTGTAAGGATCTAGTCAGACCACATTTGGAATATTGTGAGCAGTTTGGGCCCCGTATCTAAGGAAGGATGTGCTGGTGTTCAAGGGCACCCAGGGACATTTACAAGAATGATCTTGGGGATGAAGAGCTTGTCATGTGAGAAGTAGATGAGGGCTCTGGAACTGTATTCAGTGGAGTTTGGAAGGATGCGGCAGATCTGATGGAAACTTACAGGCTAATGAGAGGACTGGACAGAGTAGATGTGGAGAAAATGTATCCACTAGTAGGAGTAGCTTGGACATAGGGGCACAGCCTCAGAGTGAAGGGATGGCCCTTTGCAACAGAGATGAGGAGGAATTTCTTCAGCCAGTGGCTGTCCATCTATGACTTTTAGCCACAGAGGACTATGGAGACCAAATCACTGAGTGTATTTAAGACAGAGACAGATAAGTTCTTGATTAGCAAGGGAATCAAGGGTTACAGGGAGAAGGCAGGAGAATAGGATTGAGAAACATATCAGCCATTATCAACGGCAGAGCAATCCTGATGGACTGAATGACCTATTTCTGCTCCTTTACCTCATGGTATTACGGTCTTATGTCTAGTAATTGTTCATATTTTAAATAATAGGCTATGTATAAGCCTACAAGTACGGTTTAAATTCTACTTAGAGTTCTTTATGGGTTAAGAATCCATGAATTAATTTTGTCCTTAAGAGTTACTATGGACTCCAGTTAATTTCAAGATTTTGCCAATTTTTCACTTTAATATCAACATATGATTCTGCCCAATAATGTAACAGAATCAGTAATTCAGACTTTCAGGTGTGAATTACCGCAGCCAACTATTTAGATAGCTAAGGCAGCATCAATATTACTAACAAATGGAACACTACACCACTTATTAACAAATTGTTGTAAGTCCTACAACAATGATTCTCGGCAAGAAAGGAAGCCGTTTCTGGAGCTGATCTTGCTCACTTCCTCCACCAGAAGCAACTGATGCAGCAGAAATTTGAAGGGGTAGTTGCCCTTACAGTGTTGAGTCCTGGTTTTTCACAAGATGGAAAAATAATACAAGAAAAAGGGTAGACTTGAATACACCTGGTAAGGCAAGTCAGTATTTCTACTGACATATCACATGTTCCTCCTACATTGGATATACAAGCATGGTATCTCTAGCAGAATTTTAATTATTCGAAGAAGCCTGATGCAGTACTGACTCAATAGAATCCACAATACTTTGATCTGTAAGTAGGAAGTTGGAATTGCACAATGGTCAATTATAATTACGAAAGACTCAAAGAATTTGTGAGGACATTGTAACAACTTTGAGTTTTCATTTGAGATAATTATCTCATGAACCATGTGTTGGACGAATTCTATATGGAAGCCCTCGCATGAAATGACCAAGAAAGTGCTTTTACAAATGGAAGTCATGTGAAGTGGTCCCAGAGATTGAATCAAACTTATTTTAATGTGTAAAAGAAAAGCAAATAATTTATTTCGTCTTCTGCAAACTGTTGGAGTACCTTGTGCTGCTAATGGAGTTTTACGATTCTTTCTTGAGACTCACTCGCTCAATAACCCCTCTCTGATGAAGGGTCTAGGCCCGAAACGTCAGCTTTTGTGCTCCTGAGATGCTGCTTGGCCTGCTGTGTTCATCCAGCCTCACATTTTATTATCTTGGAATCTCCAGCATCTGCAGTTCCCATTATGTCCGAGCTCTCTGATGAAGGGTCTAGGCCCGAAACGTCAGCTTTTGTGCTCCTGAGATGCTGCTTGGCCTGCTGTGTTCATCCAGCCTCACATTTTATTATCTTGGAATCTCCAGCATCTGCAGTTCCCATTATCTCTCTCTCCCCGCTCAATACCAGCTTGGATCACTCGTTATTCAATCTTTTTCTTTTATTTTGACCTTGCAGGATAAACATAGCTTGGTTTTTAAGTTTGTTAGACCTAGGCTTGTTCGAGTTGCATTTAGTTGCATTTGGTGTAGCTTCTCTACGTCCCAATATGATAACTTGATTTATCTACAGTTAAAACTATAATTCCTAAAACTAAAATATTTGAATTATGAACTTGATATTTGCATTACTCTGTAAATGGAAACTGTCATACCTTTACAATAGATAGACTTCATCATCCCAACTCAAATTTGTATCAATTACTTTAAATTTCAAAATATAAGCTGGACTGGACAAAAGATTCCAGATTGTTTTGATTTAGATTTTGTGATCAAAATAATGGTGAAGCTAATTACATTAACCTTTGGCCTAAATGGTACAGCAATTTCAGGCAAAGAGCAGGAGCATAACTAAATGCAAATATTCAAAAGTTGCTGTTCCCAGTTATGGCATTTGGGGTGGTACAGTGGCTCAGTGGTTAGCACTGTTGCCTCACGGTGCCAGGAACCAAGTTCAGTTCTAGCCTGGGCCGACTGTCTGTGTGGAGTTTGCACGTTCTCCCCATGTTTGTGTGGGTTTTCTCCCAGAGTCCAAAGATGTGCACACTCGGTGGATTCACCATGATAAATGCAGCGATAGGGTGGAGGGATTCTCTTCAGAGAGTGTTTGTAGACTCAGTGGACTGAATGGCCTTTATCTGCGCTAGAGGCATTCCATTTCACAAAATGTTTTGCAAAAATTACTGTTGTTGTCTGCCTCATGAATTATTGGCATTGAAGATCATGAAATTGCTCAATTTGCACGTTAGGTACAACCCAGTACTGTTGCAGTTATTTTATGCTAGCAGCTAACACCCTTTTGACAATATGGTAAGTGTTCATCATTGTCAATCAACCACTTTGGCACTAAACATTGGCCCATATCAAGATGGGAATTTCATTTCTTCAGGCTCTGAGTCTTTTAACGTTTTGTATTCTTCTGTGGAAATTGTTTTTCTTTTTATCCTTCTCTCTACTTCTGCTTTTGCACATGACTTGACAAGACTGAGGTCTTCTTGTATTTATTTTCCATACCATCCACCTTATTGGTTAAGGAGATAATCTGTTGCTTTCCCTATTCACCCAGGATCTAGATATTTGGGTCACTCAGTGTGATGTTATATATTCACACTTTCAGGAATCTGTTTGAGCTGAAGGATGCAGTGGAAGTTTATCTAATGGAAGATGCTGAAGCAAAATCCAACCCAATGGTCCTAATTTGTCTGTTAATCGCTAATTGTCTGGGGTGCTTCTGTACTTTCATTATTTTTCTGATGCATCCTCGCAGATTACACAATTTAAGTAAAATAAGCTGAGAAATACTTTGAAAAGAATGACTGTGAAATATAAATAATATGAGGCCCTTATAAAGAAATGTAAGTAATGCAGATGCAGAAATAAATTCTACAACATGCTACTATTTGAATTACATGGTGCATTTCTGCAGATACTTAGCACGAGGTGGGCAGGCTTCTTTTCATACTTGCTTATGAGAAATGCTGATCATGTATAACTACTGCTTATCTGAGTTTAATTTAACATTATCTTCCTGCTAATTATCCTAGATTCAATGGGCACACAGATGACATCCATGTATACCATATGAGGGAATTCTGTGAAGAGTAGACGTCCATTTCACAGATTGTATTGCACCTTGCTTGCACTTATTGAAGCACTTCTTTCAATGAATTGTTTAATTGTTCATCACCATTCATGGCTGGATTTGTCAGGACTGCAGAGCTTAGATCTGATCTGGTGGTTGTGGAATCGCTTAGCTTTTCCTGTTACTTACTGCTTTCACTGTTTGGTGTGCAATTAATCCTGTTTGGTGGCTTCACCAGGTTGATACCTCATCTTCAGATATGCCTGGTGCTGCTCCTGGCATGCCCTCCTGCACTCTCCATCAAACCAGTGTTGATCCCCTGGCTTGATGGTAATGGTTGAGTGGGAAATATGCCAGGCCATGAGGTAATAGATTGTGCTGGAATACAATTCTGCTGCTGTTATTGGCCCACAGCGCCTCTTGGATGCCCAGTCTTGAGTTGCTAGATCTGTTCAAAGTCTGTTCCATTTAGCATGGTGATAGTTCCACACAACAAAATGGAAGTTGTTCTCAATGTGAAGGCAGGACTTCATCTCCAAAAGGACTGTGGAATGGTCACTCTTACCGATACTGTCTGTCATGGACAGATGCAGCTGCAGCTGGCAGATTTGTAAGGATGAGGTCAAGCATGTTTTATCTTCTTGTTGGTTCCCTCACCACCTGCTGCAGGCCTAGTCTAGTAGCTATGTCCTTTAGAACCCAACCAGGTCGATCAATAGTACTGCTGCTGAGCCACTCTTGGTGGTGGACATTGAAATGCCCCACCCAGAGTGCATTTTGTGCACTTGCCATCCTCAGTGCTTCCTCTAAGTGTTGTTCAACTTGGAGGAGGACTGATTCATCAGCTGAGGTTGGCGGGGTGGGGGGGGGGAAACAATATATGGTAATCAGCAGGAGGTTTCCTTGCCCATGTTTAACCTGAAACCATAAGACTTCATGGGATCCAGAGTCAGTGTTGAGGACTCCTAGAGCATCTCCCTCCCGACTTTATGCCACTGTGCTACTACCTTTGCTGGGTCTATCTTGCTGGTGAAACAGGACATATCCAAGGATGATGATCATGGTGTCTGGGACATTGTCTGTAAGGTATGATTCTGTGGGTATGATTATGTCAGGCTGTTTTTTAACTGGTCTGTTAGATAATTCTCCCAATTTTGGCACAAACCTCTGATATTAGTGAGGAGGTCTTTGCAGGGTCAACAGGGCTGTTTCTGTCATTGTCTTTTCTGGTGCCTAGGTCAATGCCAGGTGATCTATTCAGTTTTGTTTGTAGCAATTGGTAGAACTGAGTGGCTTGCTAGGCCATTTTAGAGGGCAGCTGAGAGTCAACCACGTTGCTGTGGGTATGGAGTCACATGTAGGCCAGACCAGGTGAGGGTGGCAGACTTCCTTCCCTGAAGGACATTCGTGAACCAGATGGGTTTTTCTAACAATCAGCAATGATTTCATGGTGATCGTTTGATTCTTAATTCCAGACTTCTCAAAAAAAAATTGAATTCAAATTCCACTATCTGGGGTTTGAACCTGGGTCCCCAGAACATTATCAGGGTTTCTGGATTAGTAGTCTAGCGATAATACCACTACATCATTAGATATAAATGGACCAGTGTTATTTTTGCAAGGACATTTCTGCATTTCCTACATTGAATTAAAATAACCTTGAATTCTGGATGTTACCCCCTGGTTCCCCTTGATTTTGGTTTTGCCAGAGCTCCATGATGCTACATTGTATTGAATATAGTTTTGATGTCAAGGGTTTATTTTGAGAAGATGCCTTCCAGTCCTAGACTCTCCTACAAGGCATCTGCCCTGTCAACTTCCCTAAGAATCTTGGATAACAAGGTGGAGAGCTGGATGAACTTAGCAGGCCAAGCAGCATCAGAGGAGCAGGAAAGCTGACGTTTTGGGCCTAGACCCTTCTTCAGAGGGTCTAGGCCCGAAACGTCAGCTTTCCTGCCCCTCTGATGCTGCTTGGCCTGCTGTGTTCATCCAGCTCTACACCTTGTTATCTCAGATTCTCCAGCATCTGCAGTTCCTACTGTCCCTAAGAATCTTGTATTTCCATAAGGTTGCCTTTCATTCTTCTTAATTCCAAGTACAGGCACAAA
Organism: Stegostoma tigrinum; assembly: GCF_030684315.1. Taxonomy (NCBI): domain Eukaryota; kingdom Metazoa; phylum Chordata; class Chondrichthyes; order Orectolobiformes; family Stegostomatidae; genus Stegostoma; species Stegostoma tigrinum. The sequence continues at coordinate 59,938,975 of NC_081355.1, forward strand.
CTACTCAACCTCTCCTCATAAAACAGTTCCTCCGTTCCTGATATGAGCCGAGTGATCCTTTTGTACTGCCTCCAGTGCCAACACGTGTTTCTTTAGAGAAGGGGTGCAAAACTGTTCGTGGTGTTTCAGCTGTGGTCTGACGAGTGCCTGGTATGTTTCACTAAAATCTTCTTTCCATTACACTTCATTCCCTTTGAAATAAAGACAAACATTCCATTTGTTTAGATAACAAGGTGTAGAGCTGGATGAACACAGCAGGCCAAGCAGCATCAGAGGAGCAGGAAAGCTGACATTTCTGGTTTGGACCCTACTTCAGAAATGGGGGAGGGAGAAGGAGATTGTGAATTAAATAGAGAGGGGGGAGGTGGATAAAGGAGCAGATAGGTGATGAGGAGATGGGCAAGTCAAAGAGGTGGGGATGGAGCCAGTAAAGGTGAGTGTAGGTGGGGAGTTAGGGTGGGGATAAATCAGCCCAGGGAGGACGAAAAGGTCAAGGAGGTGGGATGAGGCTGGTAGGTAGGAGGTAGGGGTGGGGCTTGAGGTGGGAGGAGTGGTTAGGTGGGAGGAAGAACGGACAGGTTAGGGAGGTGGGGATGAGCTGGGATGGTTTTGGGATGCGGTCAAGGCAGGGGAGATTTTGAAGCTTGTGAAGCCCACATTGATACCATTGGGCTGCAGGGTTCCCAAGTGATAACATGAGATGCTGTTCCTGCAACCTTCAGGTGGCATCATTGTGGCACTGCAGGAGGCCCAGGATGGACATGTTGTTCAAGGAGTGGGAGGGGGAGTTGAAGTGGTTCGCGACTGGGAGGTGTTGTTTGGCACGAACTGAGCGCAGGTATCCCACAAAGCAGTCTCCAAGCCTCCGCTTGGTTTCCCTAATGTAGAGGAGGCCACATTGGGAACAGCAGATTCAGTATACCACATTAAACAGAAATTCACCTGCACATCTGCTAATGTGGAAGGTCTTCTTAGGGTCTGGGATGGGGGGGAGGTGTAGGGGCAGCTGTAGCACTTTCTGCGGGTTGCAGGGAAAGGTGCCAGGAATGGTGGGGCTGATGGGGAGTGTGGAGCAGACATGGGAGTCACAGACAGAGTGGTCCCTCTGGAAGGCAGATAAGGGTGGGGAGGGAAAAATGTCCTTGGTAGTGAGATCAGATTGCAGGTGGCGGAAGTGCCGGAGGATCATACATTGGATCCGGAGGTTGCTGGGGTGGTACGAGGACGAGGGGGGAATTCTGTTTTGGTTGTTATTGCGGGGATGGGGTGTGAGGGATGAGTTGTGGAAAATGCGAGAGGTGTTTTCGACCACTGTGGAGTGGAAGTTGCAGTCCTTGAAAAATGAGAACATCCATTTGCTTTCTATGGTACCCACTTAACTTGGATGCTAGGTTGTTTTTGTGATTTCTGGATGGGAACTCCCAAATCCCTCAATTCCATAACTTTCTGCCATCTTTCTCATATTGAATAATATTCAGCATCTCTGTACAACTGAAGCCTAGGGGCTAAAATGCCATCAGATTTAATAATGTTAAGTGAATTTGACTGTCTTCCAATTCTAATATGTTAGACATCATAACAAGTTGTTTGACACTGAGTGCTACAATACCTGTGCAATGTGCAGTATCAGGCCTTACTGAAGCTGATTAAATGTCCCGGCTATTCATTACACTTGTGCTTGCTTCTTGCTTTTTCTTGAGCTATGTATAACAAATTGCAGCAAGTGACAGACGGAAATTCAGTGGTGCTCCCATACGCGTAGTCTACGATTTGGTTGAACAGTACAAGCAACTGCGTATCTCCTTAATGTTCACACTGGAGAACTGTTAATGAATAGTGCAGGTATTTAAGTCAGAAAGTATAAACTAGAATACTGAATCCCATGTCATATCAAGTACAGAAAGTGAAAGAGAAGGTAATAACTTCATTAATTGCGAAACCAAGGGACCAAAAGAAAATGTTTCTTTTTACGTCTCCAAATACAATTAAAATCTGAAAGAATGATACTTCCTTTATAGAGATAACAAGGTGTACAGCTTGATGAACACAGGAGGCCAAGCAGCATCAGAGGAGCAGGAAAGCTGACATTTAGGGCCTAGACCCTTCTTTGGAAATTACTTCCTTTATCATAGTATTTAGTGTCAGAAAGATGATATGGCAGCAACAAGGCATATCATTGCCATTCAAAATGTTACTTAATGTAAATGGACAAAACTTGAACTTTCTAATGTTTAGACTATATCTACAGTATCAGTACATGAACATTGCACTGTTCTGTACATTTAAGTGGCATGTCAGATGGTAAGTTACCATTCCCATAAAGCTTACAGAGGAATTGTATGAACTAAACAAATTTCTACTCTTAACTGCTTACCTGCCTCAATATCAAATTTACTGATGATTTGCAACAATAACCTCACTATTATTTATGCAGTAAGTTCTGGCTCAGTGTAACTTAATTCATGTATTCAGATCACCTGGCACCATAATCAGTGGATAATTACAAGCCATTACATCGTATGAGACTATAACTGAAACAAGCAATCTTCTCCAGGAATTGCATTTACATGCAGGCATATGCCTCTCCATGCTTTAGAAGTTTATAGTAGGTATAAGTTTTGTTGACACCTGAAGACAATTTTGCTAACTTGACTGATAAACCTTATGCAGTTCATCTTTTAATGAGACAACATGCTTATACCCTGATTTTAGCTGAACCAATATTTACTGTAGTTTCAGCTTCCACTGTTTGTCTTAAAGCTTAAAGAAATTTCATGTTAATGCTAGAAGGATCATAATGAGTTGCAAATTTTCAACAGGCACGTGTGGAACTTCCCAAACAAACCACAAATGAGCTAAAAGGACGGAGTGCTTTGCTAGGTGATATCCACAAAGGAGTACGGTTGAAAAGGGTGACACAAATCAACGACAGAAGCGCTCCAAACATTGACAGTAAGTGTTCTACTGTGACACTATATCAATTCTGTGGGTTGTCATACACAATTCACCTTTTACAAATTCAAACCTTAAATCTGTTGACCGGACCTAGGATCTACATGATGATGTGTCCACTGTGAAGATGTTCATGTTTTACATAAATTGTTTAGTTTTTAAATTCATTGTGGCATATCTTGATAGTACATGGGTAAAATAAATTAGCCACTTGAAGTTACATTGCATGTTGCCAAAAGGGAGACTGTCACATCAAGAATGTACTTCAAAAATGCTATGCATTTAACGTACAGCTTTCTGACAATTTAAAAACAGTCTGGAAAATGTTGGAACATTGGTCGCACACTGCAAACATTTAAAAATGTCTTTGTAAGAGTTTTCTTTTTGAAATGTGTTTTTGTAAATTATCAGTCCAATTACAACTATCTTAAAGTATTTTCTGATGAATATTGCTGTAGTAGGTTTTTCCAAACTATAATCTGGACTTTTATTATTGCTTGTCTGCAGAACCCAAGAATGGATGTGGTGCAGGAGCTGTGGGTGGAACATCAACACCAACTGCAGTGGGTGGCGGCATGTTTCAGGGAGGATTTCCTGTTCTCAGACCTGCTGGACAGCGTGATGCTTCAGGTAGCTCTGTTGGACAAGTTAAATACATTTCAAGTGGTGCAGTCTTATTATGTTGTGTTTGCAGTCTGTTGATTCACCTACCAATAATAATTTAAGGTTGTTAATTTCCATTCTGCATTCCTGGCAGGTATCTTTGTTTGGAGCACAATTATTTCTAATAATAGATAACTACACATAATTGAAGTAACAAATCTTAAGATTCATTGTTGATGAATGAGGACTTTGATGTTGATACCTGTTTAGGTTGTTTGGAGTTCCATTTGCAATAGTGTGTGGGAATAATTCAAACTGTTCATTTTCTCCTTTGACCAAACAAGATTCATGTTTCTTTTATAAGTTTATTTATGCATGCGTGGAAGATGTACACTTTAAGAAAATGACATACAACTCAAAACTTCAACAGGATAACAAAGGTTTTGTATTAATAGTACAGATAAGCTACTAATTTGTTATTTCTTTAAGTAATACATTCAAATTGTAGTCTTGTTTTACTTCCGTCTAACCATGATTGGACAACTCACATTCCAAGTTAGTAGACATGACTGTACTATCCGATCATATTTAAGCTCATACACACAAGACTGTATTATCCAATCATATTCAAATTAAAACATGTGATCATCCAATCATATCATGACATGTTCATACCTAATGCATTAAAATGTACCTGTTATTACAGATACTGTTTATTTCTCTCTCTGTCAGTCCCTTTTTTTGCCTGTGCCACCTATTTGCCCTTCCACTGTTTCAGTCCTAACTTGGCTCAGGGAGCAGGATCATCACCATGTTTGAAACTCAAGATTCCTGTTTCAATTAAAGAGTCACCTGAGCAACGCCAGTAATGAGAGCAACATGTCTTAGCTACTTATTGCAGGGAAAGCATTACGAATAAAGCAGTAAGAAGAGTATTACAAAATCAAAATACAATCAAACAGAGTCAACATTGTTTTATGAAAGGCAAATCAAATTTGACAGGTTTAGAAGATTTGAAAATAATAATAAACAGGAAGGATAAAGGGCAACCAGTAGATTGACAGCGTTTGGAATTCTTAAAGGCATTTGACAAGGTACTACATAAAAAGATTGTTATCCGAGATCATGGTGTTTAAGTAATACATTAGCGTTATTTGGAAGAATGGGTAATGAACGGGAAACAGTGCACGGTAAATCGTTTTCAGGTTGGCATTCTGTAATGATTGAATGACTACAGGAATCATTTCTGGGGCCTTAATTATTTACAATTCTAATGACTTGGATGATGGGACTAAGTGGTAGGAAAGCAGTTTGTAAAAAGGTTAAATAGAATTTGCAAAGTGATAAAGATATGTTAAGTAATTGGGCAAAAAAATGAACTGATGGAATATAAAATGTAAGGTTATCATACTGGCAGTAAGAATAGAACAAAAGAATATTATTTAAATGGGACTAGACTGCAGATTGCTTGTGGTACAAAGGTACATGGAAATCTAAGGAAACACAAAGCATGAAGGAAACAAATTATAGTACCATTCCAGAAACAAACACAAATTTCCCCATTCGGTAATGCTGATATTATGAATAAGCTTTACAATTCAGCATAAAATTGAAGTTTTGAAAGTGCTGTTAGTATATGAATAATAATCTTTGCATATGTGTAATTTCTATATCTCAATTTCATGTACGGCTGTGCCTGGGCTGTAAAGGGTGGATGGTCATATATGAGACTAAGAGAGTCTGGTATTCAGTCCTCAGTTTTGAAGCCTATATATGCCTTTTGTCATAAAGATTCCTGTGTCCTTAGGTAGGTAGCGGTGGATAAACTCTACTTTAAAAGATAAATTAGGACCTGACCAATGCCATCATACCTATTAACTGCTGTGTAATAATTGGAACATTTCAACTCAAAGCAATGCTACTAAATAAAGCAATACTCCCAAATAGAAGAAAATTAGATTGCTGTTGGGACAGTTCATCTACTGTGGTCAAACCAGCTCATGTACCAATGGTGAGAGAGGCCCTAGGTTTCAACAAACCCTGCTCAGCTGCTGGTTATGCAAGCCATTAACCTTATTTCAAATGATGAAGATTAATTCATTGACTTAATAAGCTCCTGGAAGACAGGATGCGGCACCCTGAATAACGGGCAAAGATTGATGCCTCAGATGTTACTTATTCCTTATTGGTGGAAAAATGCCCATTATTAGGTGATTACTGCAGCATTTGACATTGGTCCAACATGGAACCTCATTATTGTCAGCAAGAGTTTGTTTAACTATTGAAAGGTTGTATTTGCTATATTGTTTCACATTGCTGCAAGCAGCTGCAAAGATTGTTTTTGTTATGAAAGCAGATGGTGGATTACTCATCCATCCAGAGCCTGCAGAGATTTGGCCTGCAGATTACATGATGGAAACTGTTCAGATCTGGTTTTCACCTCAAATTCCCAGGCTCAATTGAATGGTTCTTTGACATCCTCTTTCCTGTCCAGAGTAGTGTGTCATATGCAGATGTTTGGGGGAGAGAATGCAAGTGGTTTTTTTTTAAATTAATAATCTGATTATCAGATTTACTAGACTGGATTTTAAAAAAAACTGTCCTTTATATTTTTCCAATTATTTAATTTACTTTTGTTTCGTGTACATTTGAATTTCCAATATGTTGGTGGGCAGATAGCATCATAAGCATTGTGAAGTTAAAACAAATCTATTTAATGCCTTCATAAAAATCCAGCTGTTATGATTTTAAACATTTATTACTATATTTAGCAGTACAACAAATCAAGCCAATATTATTTACATAGAGGTGAGAATTTTATTAATTGCTATCAGTAGTAATGTTGAAATTGTGCTGATGAAGGTTGTGCGTGTTCAGGATTTGTCAGAATAAATCTCTGTCAACCTGTCCCTCTTCAACATCCTCATCTTTCAACAATAAATCTACAAAAACATTGACAACAATTGAATCACCTTCACCTCCAGTTGCTCCTTCACTGTGAACATGTATGTGTTTTGAGATCTGTGCGATTTTATAGGAGAGGCGAAACAGAAAATCGCCACAAATTATTCTGCATAATCTTATTGTATACCTTAATACTGACTCCTTATTTTTCAACTTGTCTTCCATTGATGAATTGATAAATTAGATTTATAAGAAGTATGATTGTATATTGCAATGTGATAGACTTTAGTTAATAAATACTTGTCAATGTATTTTTAAAAATTATACTTGTGGTTGTTGATTTCAGAAAGAGGTTCCAAACCAGCTGTTCAACCTTTTGGTATGAAAGTACAAACGTCAAGACACTCAGTCCAGAATGACAGCGCCAGAAATGACAAAAATGCATTGAAGCAATCTGAACGCCCAGACTCCTTTGACTTATCTAAAGTGCAAAAGACAATTCAAGGCCATCATAATGTGTCTGCCCTCACACCCACTTTTAGTCAGAATAAATCTTTGTCAACATGTCCCTCTTCTACATCCTCATCTTTTAATAATAAATCTACAAAAACAGTGACAACAATTGAATCACCTTCACCTCCAGTTGCTCCTTCACTTCCTCCTCCTCCTCCTCCAATGCTTGCAAATGTTAAACCATTTAAATTTCAATATACACAGCCACCACCATCGCCTCTACCACCGCCACCTTCTCCACCACCTTCTGATCATTTCCAAGACCAAGCTTCAGATTTTATATTCCCAGCACCGCCTCCACCTTCTTTACTTTGTATTGAAGACTGTACAGATTTTCCTCTGCCTCCTCCCCCTCCACCCCCATTGCATCCAGGCCCTGCCTATAGTCCTTATAATAAAACTGAAGATAATCTACCACCACCTCCACCCTCTTTGTTGAATGGTGTCGAAGTTCCTCCAGCCTTGCCACCAAAATTACCCAACTTTTCCAACAAACCAAGTTTGTCCTCAATACCTCTGCTGCCTCCTCCTCCTCCACCTCCTCTTCCTCCTCCTCCACCACCACCACCCCCGTTTCCTGCCTACGGTCATCCTGGTTCCAGTTTATCATCTGGGCAAATGTCACATGGAACCCAGCTGTCTGGAAGGGAAGGTCCAGGGAGATCTGGAGGTAAGAAAATAATAGATTGTACAGGAACAACATGTCCTGTTTGTGGTATTGCACTGTCTTTCGTAGTGAATTGTCATCATACTAGATTAAGTCAGTTACAAAAACAAATTTCCCTAATGAATTAAGTACAGCAGTTAGCATCATGGAAAATATTAATTTATGTTACTTTTAACTATATAAAACAGTAGTTTTATGAAGTGTAGGGGTGCAGTATTTTGCCCTGAAGTCAATACATTTCAAGTAAATCTAGCTGAACCTGGAAAAGCCTCATAACAGACTGTCAAAGTTGGCTCCACAAGATTTGCGCATTGCTGTAGAGCTGCATCTGGACTCAGCACAGCTTATGAAATGTTATTTACAGGATACTTTCAGCAGTTTGGCAGGTATTTCACCAGCCAGAATGCTTATTGATAGTCATGCATTGAGCAACCAGCAGTTGGTTGGGGAGGGACCTTATGTGGTTGCTACTGATTGGAAATCACAAAATGTCAGAAATGCAAGAAAAACCAACAATAATTCAAGGCCAAAATCTATCTGAAATCAGCATAATTATTCATGTTGATAGAAAAATGAATGTTATTAAAGAGTGACAAATTTCCAAAATCTGAAGGATACCAGATGCATTAAAGAAAGATTTATAGACCGCTTTTCTTGATGACTGGATGTCTCCAAGTGTTTTCAGCAAATGAACTACTCCTGAAATGTCATCACTATTGTAATGTAGGTGATGAAGCAACTAGCTTTGTGTAGAGGAATCTCCCTCAAACAGCAATGTGCCAATGACCAGACTTTGTTTTTACTGATGGTAATTGGGAATTAAATATTAAAAAGATAAAGATAAAGATAATGAAAGAAAGCCTTGGATACAGAAAGAGAGAGCCATATATCTGTTTGCACCCTAAATTTGGTGAAATTCTAAATAGTTTGGATTGAAACTGAAAGTTGTAATGGGACTTTAAAGGTGGAGAATTGCAAAAACTGTGACACTTAGAGATCAAAATGGAGAACTGTGATGTTTTGTTCTAAGAAAGATAAATCAGAATAATTTCTAAATAGCAAGAAGTTGGTAATTGTTGTGATTGCATATAGAATTGTTTTGAGCAGAGAAAGTTCAGGGTTCAAGTACAGATATCACAAGCAGCTACTGGACAGGTATTTTACTGATGTTGAGCCTCGTTCAATCAAATTTTGAACCTACGATAAGTAAATCTATGTTAGACAAGCATATTTAGGCTTATGATATCAAGTAGAATTGATGGAGTTAAAGTCCATTTCAAAGCTAGTTCAATTGAATGACAAAATGAGTTCTTGAAGCTGAAAGATCAACTTTTCTTCCTGTGTTCATTTTTTAGTCAGTTTCAGCTTTTCCATATCTTATCTATGGTATAAAAATGCAATCTGTGAATAAAATTACTCAGATGGTCGAATTTGTATGCTTGTACTGATGTCTAGTCATTGTAGCTTTAAACTGTAACAGCTATTTTCAATTCTGCAGCATTTATCATGTATATTTGTTTACACGTCAATTTTTCTGTTTTTCAGTGCACAGTAGTGGTGGAAAACTAGCACCACCTCCACTGCCACCAGTTAGATCATCCAGTACGGAACTTACAAGCAGAAACCAGCATACACCCAGCCCAATCTGGACATCTCTGTGCCCTGTTCCTCCCCCTCCCCCACCGCCACCACCAGTACCACCACCGCCTTTACCACTTAAAGTTCGACAAGGAATTTCTATTACACAATCACCAGTCAGTGGTAATTATAGACAATATTTTTACTTTATCTAGAGTAAAATGCCAATTATTCAATTGAACCTCAAACTAGAATTCTTACTTTTTGCATAATAAATCAAAAACTTTACTTGGAGTGGAACATAAAACTACACATTGTAATCCTATGCCAAGGCTGATGTTAAGGTGAGTACTTGCTGGTGGATCACACCAGCAATAGTGAAAATGTATATCTTCAACAGGCTAGTGCTTCCCTTAAATATTAACATGGGGGATATTGGCTCTGCATATTGTCTCCTGCCAGCCATACTGGTGTGCCACTTATTAAATTGAGAGATAGTAAGAACTGTTGATGCTGGATTCAGAGATAACACGGTGTAGAGTTGGAGGAACACAGCAGGCCAGGTAGCATCAGAGGAGCAGGAAAACTGACGTTTCGGGTTGGGACCCTTCTTCAGAAATGGGCTAAATTGAGACTTATTCAGAAATGTTAGTCGTATTTGAAATGAGTATTAAATATATTGCAGGTTTGGATGTGATAAATCCTAAAGATCTTGCACTTACCTTCTTCAAAATATTTCAAAGCACTTCAAAACCAGTAAGTTACTTAAGAAGTATATTTATTGTTGTGTAAATAAACATAACAGTCATTTACCCCTTAAATCACAATCTTTTCCAACTTATAAGTTGTGGCTGGTCTGAGTATTTGTGTAAATCACAGTTACAAATAGTCACAAAGAGATTGACAAAAAATCTATTTTTATGGTATTGGTTGAGGGAAAATTTGTTGACTAGGACAGTGGGAAAATCTGCTTGTTCTTCTTCAAATAGAATTGCAGAACATTTTATATCCAGCCAATCACATGGTAAGAGCCTTGCTGTAATGCTGTATATCTGAAAGACACGACCTTTACAGTGCAGCTGTGCATCAGTACTGGTTTGTGTATCAAATTATTTAATCACCTGGTGTGAGATTTAACCCATTGCGTTTTGAGCGTGATGGGACTACCTTCAAACCAAGTTGGCAATGGTCCCATGTCCTGTGATCTCTGGATTATCAGACAGCAGACAGATGATGCAACATGTCAGAAACCAGTGCAAGTCTTGATGCATGGACAAACCCCAGCCCCCACCCAAAACCTGATCATGTGTTTCCAGATACAGCTATTGAGTTGATTCTTAACTGCCTTATGAAAGGGCCTAGCAAACCACTCAGTTGTATCAAACAATTATAAAGTTTAACCACAAGAAAGAAACTGTATGAAAAACCGTGGCATTGGCTTGTGTAGGAGAAATGATAACGGGAAACACAACCCTCAATGTGCTCCTTACCGATATTTGAGATCTGATGCCAAAATTGGGAGACTGAACCCACACACTAGTTGAGAAACAGCCTGATCCGTTTGTACTCATGGGGTTTATACAATACAACATCCTGGACACGATAAGCACTATCAGTGAGCATATCTGTCAGGATAGATGGGAGGCACTGCGGCATTTACTGAGAAAGGAGATGCCCTGGGAGTCTTCAGCATTGACTCCAGACCCCATTAAGTCTCATGGTATCAGATTCAACATGGGCATGGAAATCTCCTGCTGATTATGACCTGAGCACCCATCAGCTGATGTATCATAATTCTCTATGTTGAGCACCAATCAAAAGAAGTACTAATGTTGGAAAAGGCACAATATTTTACCCCAGGAGGGGTCTTTAATACTCATACTGATAGTGGCTTGGGAACACCATTATTGATTGAGCTGGCTGAGTCCAGAAGGATATGGCTGCTTAACTGGATCTGCAGAAGGTGGTGAGATAACCAACAAGGAGGGAAAATGTAAGTGATCTTGTCCTAACTAATCTACCTGCAGCACTTGTGCATGAGAATATTTTTTGAAGTGACCACTAAGGGGTTTTCTGGCACAATGATAATGCCCTCACCTCTGGACCAAGAGACTCAGGTTCACGTTCCATCTGTTCAGAGGTGTGTAATAACATCTTTTGAACAGGTTGATTAGAAAATCAGATTAAATTAAAATCTGGGCAGCACAATGGCACCGTGGTTAGCACTGCTGCCTCACAGCGCCAGGGACCCAAGTTCAATTCCACCCTCGGGCGACTGTCTGTGTGGAGTTTGCACATTCTCCCCGTGTCTGTGCGGGTTTCCTCTGGGTGCTCCAGTTTCCTCCTACATTCCAAAGATGTGCAGGGTAGGTGGATTGGCCATGCTAAATTGCCAGCAGTGTTTCAGGGATGTGTAGATTAGGTAGATTCGTGGGGAATGGGTTTGATGGCCGCTGTGAGGGTCTGTGTGGATTTGTCGGGCCGAAGGGCCTGTTTCCACAATGTAGGGATTCTATGATTCTATGAAAATTAGAAGTGACCACTACATCATCATTGCACAGCCCAAATCCTGTCTTCACATTGAGGATACCCACCATTATGTGTGGCGCTATGACTGCTAAATGGGATAAATTTTGAACAGATCTTGCAACTCAAAACTAGACATCCATAAGGTGCTATGGGCCACCAACAGTAGAAGTGTTAATAATGACCTGGAATGTCTTACTACACCACCATTACTATCAAACTGGAAGATTAAATCTAATTCAACGAAAGAACATAAGGGCATGCCAGGGATTGCACCAGATATACCTAAGAATGAGTTATTAACCTGGTGTGACTCTAACTCAGGACAACTTGCAGTCTAAGAGGTGAATGCAGCATGTAATCAACACGGCAAAGTGATCATAGAGCCAGTTGATCAGATCTGAGCTCTGCACTCCTGTCACATTCAGTTCCGATTTGTTGTGGACAGTTACACAACTAGCAAGAGGTGAAGTCTTCACAGATATCGCCATTCCGTATAATGGAAGAGTTCAGCAATGCAGAAGATAGGCTGACGTATACACATCCACCTTCAGCCAGAAGTGCCAAGTGGGTGTTCCATCATGGTCTCCCTCTTGACATCCCAAGCATTGCAAATGCCAGTCTTCAACTGATTCAGTTTGTTCCAAATTATTTCAAGAAATGGCTGAAACCGCACATCATTCTGACTTGGAACAATGTTGCTGCTCGTTCACTTTCATTGGGTCAAAAACTAGACATTCCTAACAGCACTGTGCATGTTGCTACATCCCAAGGACTGCTGGGGTTCACGAAGGCAGCTCACCGTAACCACCTCTAAGGCCATTAGTGATGGGCAATAAATGCTGCAAAACCCACAGCAAATAAATGAAAAATTCTACATCCACCATACAGCCAATCTAATGATTGATAATCATGATGTGGTTCTGACCTGTGGTTTGAAGTGAATAAAGGAATGTCATATAGCATGACCATCACATAAAACAGCGGGGTACTAGGCCGATTTGTCACTTTTCACCAGTTTACTGCCTGAACTTTGGGTTTCCTCTTCTTTCAGCTTTCCATATCTCTGATGATACGCTATTCACCTAACTGTAGAAAACAGGATGTAAAATGCACAAAAGCAAAATATTGCAGATATTGGAAGTTTCTTCCCCCAACTCCAAAAAAGAGCTTCAGTTGCTTTGAAACTATGCACTTGTACATGAATAATGATGGTAGAGGCTCTAATTTCCATCTCATGACTAGGGAATCTCTCCTGTTCTTAACACTTGCCCTTGGCTATCTGTTGCATTAATACTGAACCCTTGGATGTGCGATAAATGCAGCTTCCTTGGCTATCACGTTCTTGGGTGAGAGCTTCTGGCTTGGAGACAACAGTGGTACCCACTTCAACACAAGACTCCCTAGTCAACAGTAAACAAATAAATATTATTGATTTGATTTTCCCACACATTTGTTGAAGAAACAGTAAGTGATTTGGAAAACCCAAGTGCATGTTCAGCCCCAAAACCTTTTAGCAGAATGTGCATTTCATGTTAATGTAAACTGTATTCTAAGTGAAACTACATCAGAAGTATTCTCACAATGAACTAAAAATAAATTGGCTTGTTTATTATTTGATGTTGATTGTCTAATTATTCATATTTCACAGATGACTTTGAGTCCAAGTATAATTTCCATTCAGTTGAAGACCTCCCACCTCCAGATGAGTATAAATCATTTCCCAGGATATATCCCAGCAAGCAACCAAGAGGTGGGCCCTTTGTTAATTCAGTACTATAAATATAGTTGTTAGGTCAATGAGTGATTCATCAAATATACATGGTGGGTGGTTGATGCCATTTGTTGACTTCAAAGGGTAGGGAAATTGGGTGGGGTGTAAAATGTGTGATCAACTTGATTGCTTCAGATTATTATAAAAACCAAACTGACATGGATCTGGAGGCCTGATACCCCTGTAAGATATTGTATTATAGGTCTCTGTACTTACTCACTCACCAGCTTGCTATATTCACTGATAACTGCATTCCCATTCATTCATTAATAACCCTTAACTAACTCGCTTTTTACTCTAATGCATTTTCATTCATATATTCATAAACCACAATTTTTGTAGTGCATTTTACTATTGCGAGATAGACTAAATTAAAACATCCCTTCCAAAACCATTACTGCTCCTTCACACCTTCAACCCTTATCAGACATATTTACATCGAAAACTACCTTTGAATAAATATCAAAGACTACTAACCTGTTCAGAAACAATACCCTCAGTGCCATACTGCCTCCTTGACCCAGCTGGAATTATGAAAAGATTATAATAGATTATAAAAAAGCCCCTTAGCAATCATCTCTCGGAACCTCAATAGGTTGCACAGCATCAAACAGTTTTTCTCCACTAGCATGTACCTATTAAATAAATATTGAATAGGGCCTCTGACCCCTTTAAGAAAGTTACAATCAAAACAGTGCTTCTGTGAAAACTCTCATCGGCAAATAGTAAACAAAACCTCACGACCCAGCTGTGGTAATCAGTGTAATATTTTTTAAACTTCATTTAGTGCATGTATAATTTCTAACTTATTTAGATTAAATAGGTCTAGTATTAGTACTAACATTTACTGATTTTGAAGATAAAAAGGACTAACATCTCTTAATTATGCAAGCAGACCAGGCAGACACTCCAATGCAAGTAGCAGCCAGCAATTAGCAAAAGTTTAAACAATCTCCTGTTTCCCCAGGACAGCCGAAACACAAACTTCAGTGCACAATAGATAAAACTGTGTAACACCATAGTGATGGAATTTAAATATATGTAAGAACTGTGTATAAAGAGGTCACTAAGATCTGTATCAGTGATAATGGGAACTGCAGATGCTGGAGAATCCAAGATAATAAAGTGTGAAACTGGATGAACACAGCAGGCCAAGCAGCATCTCAGGAGCACAAAAGCTGACGTTTCGGTGTACTTTGGGATTCCATTGCCACCTCGAACTGTGCTACTGTGGATACTCAATAAAGAGGCCATTTTCGCCACTCCCCAATTTCGGTCGTTATTTGAAACACAATCCCAAACCTGCAATCAGAGATAATGGGAACTGCAGATGCTGGAGAATTCCAAGATAATAAAATGTGAGGCTGGATGAACACAGCAGGCCAAGCAGCATCTCAGGAGCACAAAAGCTGACGTTTCGGGCCTGGACCCTTCATCAGAGAGGGGGATGGGGAGAGGGAACTGGAATAAATAGGGAGAGAGGGCGAGGCGGACCGAAGATGGAGAGTAAAGAAGATAGGTGGAGAGAGTATAGGTGGGGAGGTAGGAAGGGGATAGGTCAGTCCAGGGAAGACGGACAGGTCAAGGAGGTGGGATGAGGTTAGTAGGTAGATGGGGGTGCGGCTTGGGGTGGGAGGAAGGGATGGGTGAGAGGAAGAACCGGTTAGGGAGGCAGAGACAGGTTGGACTGGTATTGGGATGCAGTGGGTGGGGGGGAAGAGCTGGGCTGGTTGTGTGGTGCAGTGGGGGGAGGGGACGAACTGGGCTGGTTTAGGGATGCAGTAGGGGAAGGGGAGATTTTGAAACTGGTGAAGTCCACATTGATACCATTAGGCTGCAGGGTTCCCAGGCGGAATATGAGTTGCTGTTCCTGCAACCTTCGGGTGGCATCATTGTGGCAGTGCAGGAGGCCCATGATGGACATGTCATCTAGAGAATGGGAGGGGGAGTGGAAATGGTTTGCGACTGGGAGGTGCAGTTGTTTGTTGCGAACTGAGCGGAGGTGTTCTGCAAAGCGGCCTCCAAGCCTCCGCTTGGTTTCCCCAATGTAGAGGAAGCCACACCGGGTACAGTGGATGCAGTATACCACATTGGCAGATGTGCAGGTGAACCTCTGCTTAATGTGGAATGTCATCTTGGGGCCTGGGATAGGGGTGAGGGAGGAGGTGTGGGGGCAAGTGTAGCATTTCCTGCGGTTGCAGGGGAAGGTGCCGGGTGTGGTGGGGTTGGAGGGCAGTGTGGAGCAAACAAGGGAGTCACGGAGAGAGTGGTCTCTCCGGAAAGCAGACTGGGGTGGGGATGGAAAAAATGTCTTGGGTGGTGGGGTCGGATTGTAAATGGCGGAAGTGTCGGAGGATGATGCGTTGTATCCGGAGGTTGGTAGGGTGGTGTGTGAGAATGAGGGGGATCCTCTTAGGGCGGTTGTGGTGGGGGCGGGGTGTGAGGGATGTGTTGCGGGAAATATGGGAGACGCGGTCAAGGGCGTTCTCAATCACTGTGGGGGGGAAAGTTGCAGTCCTTGAAGAACTTGGACATCTGGGATGTGCGGGAGTGGAATGTCTTATCGTGGGAGCAGATGTGGTGGAGGCGGAGGAATTGGGAATAGGGAATGGAATTTTTGCAGGAGGGTGGGTGGGAGGAGGTGTATTCTAGGTAGCTGTGGGAGTCGGTGGGCTTGAAATGGACATCAGTTACAAGCTGGTTGCCTGAGATGGAGACTGAGAGGTCCAGGAAGGTGAGGGATGTGCTGGAGATGGCCCAGGTGAACTGAAGGTTGGGGTGGAAGGTGTTGGTGAAGTGGATGAACTGTTCGAGCTCCTCTGGGGAGCAAGAGGCGGCGCCGATACAGTCATCAATGTACCGGAGGAAGAGGTGGGGTTTGGGGCCTGTGTAGGTGCGGAAGAGGGACTCCAAGTGGAGGCTTGGAGACCGCTTTGCAGAACACCTCCGCTCAGTTCGCAACAAACAACTGCACCTCCCAGTCGCAAACCATTTCCACTCCCCCTCCCATTCTCTAGATGACATGTCCATCATGGGCCTCCTGCACTGCCACAATGATGCCACCCGAAGGTTGCAGGAACAGCAACTCATATTCCGCCTGGGAACCCTGCAGCCTAATGGTATCAATGTGGACTTCACCAGTTTCAAAATCTCCCCTTCACCTACTGCATCCCTAAACCAGCCCAGTTCGTCCCCTCCCCCCACTGCACCACACAACCAGCCCAGCTCTTCCCCCCCACCCACTGCATCCCAATACCAGTCCAACCTGTCTCTGCCTCCCTAACCGGTTCTTCCTCTCACCCATCCCTTCCTCCCACCCCAAGCCGCACCCCCATCTACCTACTAACCTCATCCCACCTCCTTGACCTGTCCGTCTTCCCTGGACTGACCTATCCCCTCCCTACCTATACTCTCTCCACCTATCTTCTTTACTCTCCATCTTCGGTCCGCCTCGCCCTCTCTCCCTATTTATTCCAGTTCCCTCTCCCCATCCCCCTCTCTGATGAAGGGTCCAGGCCCGAAACGTCAGCTTTTGTGCTCCTGAGATGCTGCTTGGCCTGCTGTGTTCATCCAGCCTCACATTTTATTATCTTGGAATTCTCCAGCATCTGCAGTTCCCATTATCTCTGATTGCAGGTTTGGGATTGTGTTTCAAATAACGACCGAAATTGGGGAGTGGCGAAAATAGCCTCTTTATTGAGTATCCACAGTAGCACAGTTCGAGGTGGCAATGGAATCCCAAAGTACACCGAAACGTCAGCTTTTGTGCTCCTGAGATGCTGCTTGGCCTGCTGTGTTCATCCAGCCTCACATTTTATTACCCCAAACCTGCAATATTCTTTTGTCTCCAAGGTGGTAATCAAAAATCTATTTATTGCTGTTCTAAAAATATTTAAAGATTTAAAGGTCCACTACCTTTTGAGGAATGGAATTTGAGAGACTCTCAATTCTCTGAGAAAATGTTTTATCCTCACCTCTGTCTTAAATTGTTTTTATAAACTATGACGTGTAGTTTCGATTCTCCCACCAGTGGAAACATCCTTACCACATCTACTTCTTCATGTCCCTCAGGATCTTATAGGGTTTCAATGAAATCACCTCTGACTCTTCTAAACTCCAGAGGATACAGGCCTAGCCCATCTAATCTTTCCTCATTAGGCAATCCACTCATTTCAGATGTTCATCTGGTATAAATTTTCTGAACTGCATCCAATACATTAACATCTTTTTGTAAGTATGGTGATCACTACTGTATGCAGTACTCCAGATATGGTCTTCCCAATACCCTGTTTAACAGAAGCGTAACTGCCCTTGCAATGAAACATGACATTCTATTAGCTTTCCTGATTATTTGCTGTATCTGCATTCTAACCTTCTGCAGTTCATGCCCTAGGACACCCAGATTGCTTTGCATTTCAGAGCTCTGCAAACTCTCACCATTTAGATGTTATGCTTTTTTTTATTCCTTCTGCCAAAATAGACAATTTTGCACTTTTCCATGTTATGTTCCATTTGCCGGATCTTTGCCCATTAACTTAATCTATCTCTTTATGTCCACTTTACAACTCACTTTCCTATTTACCTTTGTGTTATCGGAAATTTTAGCACCCATACCTCTGAACCCTTCAACTACATCATGTATATAAAGGTTTGAGGCCCCAGCATCGAACCCTCTGGGCACAACACCTGTGACATCCTGTCAGCCTGAAAAATATCCATATACAAGTACCTGTCTGTTTCCTGTTAGCCAGCCAGTCTTCTTTCATGTAATATTTCACCCCAACACTGTGAGCTTTTCACAGAATCATAAAGAGTTTATCAAGTTTATACTGCCAAAAATATACTGCTACTACTAACATTAGTTCCACTTTTCGGAACTAGACCCATAGCCTTGAACGTTATGACACTTATTTTTCTTGGTACCCTTTTGTGTAGCACACCATGAAATACCTTTTTGAAGTCAGAGTGCAACACATCCCCTGGCTCCACTTTATCCACAGCGCAAGTTGCTTCTTCAAAGAACTTCAAAACATTACTTAAACATGATTTCCCTTTGACAAACCATAGAGTTGTACAGTCATATAGCACGGAAGCAGACCATTCGGTCCAATGCGTCCACACTGACTAGACACACCAATCTGATCTCGTCCTATTTGCTAGCATTTGGCCCATATCCCTCTCAACCCTTCCTATTCAAATACCCATCTAAACCATGTTGGCTCAGTCTGATTAGCTTGAACACATCTAAGTGCCTTATTATAGCATCTTTGATTACAGCTTCTAATATTTTCACTTTGATAGATGTTATGCTAACTGGATTATCATTTCCTGCTTTCTTCCTCCCTCCCTTTCTGAGAAATGAGTTACATCAGTTATTTTCCAATCTGTAAAGTTCATAGAATCCCCACAGTGTGGGAACAGATCATTCTGCCCAATAGGTCCACACAGACGCATCACCTAACCCTAACCCTGCATTTCCTGAGGCAAACGCACCTAACCTACACATCCCTGAACATTGTGGATAATTTAGCATGGCCAATCCACCTAACTTGCACATCTTTGGACTGAAGTGCAACCAGCCCAAATTTAATGAGTTCTATCATTTAAAACCAGAGGAGAAACAGAGATAACGCTTCAAGCCCAAAATGAATCTTTTTCAAAACTAAAGAATATTGGATTTGAAATGTAAAATCTCTTTTGTTTTATAAATGCTGCCAGACCTGCTGAGTTTTTCCAACCTTCTCTTTTGATTTCAGACTGTTGCCTGGATTAAATTTAAAATTACTTATGTTTTTCTGTCCATGAGTTTTCTTTTAAATTGTACCATGTTCTCTTCCTATGCGGTAATGTCCAGTAACATTTTTCTTGTTTTCAATGCAGTAATTGGATTTAGTCACAGGGAAGGGTTAAAACTAGAAGCTGGAGGTAAACATAGGAAGGATGTACAGTGAAGAGTGATGATGCATCAAATAGTGTAATATCAGATCTATTTCTGAGAGTCATGTTTGTGAACCTCTATGGTTGTGCTGTTTGATTGTTTTGCTTGTCTATAGGGAAGCACAGCTTCGAATAAATGCTGATCCTTGATTGCCATGAAAGTTTCTACAATTAGCTCTTTTCTGAATTTAATGATGGTTAAACAAGATGGTTATGTAATAATTGCTTATACTGCAGGAAATTTAATGCATCGAATAGGCTTTAACCACTGAGTAGATGTGTTCCTGCTGAGAACAAGTATTCGAGATTGTTTCAGTGGGGCTGTGTCAGATCATTGTGAGAGGTAATTGTTTTCTTTTTAGATTTACTGATCAATTATTGATCAATAAAGAATATGAAGTTGTGAATTAGACCTATCTTCTGTAATTACTGATCAGGATATATAGTATCTTTTCTATAATTCAACATTAATACTTTTAAATAAAATATCAACATTGAGCTTTCAATTTAAGCAATCTCTCATATTAAGAAAATGTGCTTTACCGCACGTTTGAGCAAGCTCTTAACCCCAGTACCATCACAGCTGAGCCTACACCTCCCATGACTGATGTCCATGCATATAGAGCTTACCATGAGTGTCAGTCGATAGCAATTAGAATGGAACATAAGTTTATCTTGTTTCCTTCCCCAGTACAAGACCACAGAGGGGAACTGTAGAACTTCTACCATCATCTAGACTGAGGTCACCTCACCATGTAAACTTCAGGCTGATCTTTATCACACAGCACCATGGGTATCTGTGGAGAACATAACTTGTTTTGTTTCTAAATGAGGTGTCTGGACTCATCAAATAAGGCACATTGATGTGGAGGAAATACAGCAGTTTTATGGATGTGTTGCTGGATTGATATTTTCTTAAAATTTAAGTTTGCTGTTGATTAACTTTTCCAGTACAAAGTGGCAACTGGAGAGCTATTTAATGTTTGTATCCTCTGTTATGGGCTCATCGAGGAATGATTCTGAAACCATGTACTTTCTGCTGGCTGGGTCAGTCTGCAGGCCACTTGATATAGTGCCAGAGCCAGTAAACTGCAGTCAGGTATTTATTTTGTGTCTTTAGTCTAATGCGGGCATGGTAATTAGATCTAGATCTCTAAATAGATCTGCTTTTCCAATGGCATGATTGGCTGGCTAGCCAGCGAGATTCAAAATTATTACAGAACCATTATTGGATTACTTGCTTTATTCCTTGCCATTGTTGTTCTTCTAGGTGCTATTTCCTCATATGAAAGATTGTTCTTTATCACTGAAGCTATTTTGGGCCTTGATAAAATGGGCTTTTGCCCACACTTCTAGCTACCGGAATACAAAAGGTTGCATTGCTATAAAATAGACACTGAGTTAATCTGTACGAAACAATTATTATACTCACTTTACAGCAGAGGAAATGCCTGATCTTTGAGTTGCTAGTGAACAGTAAGAGTTTGAGCACTTTTAAAATTTATATGTATAAATCCTCTTATATCTAGTTTCTAGGACAGAGTTCTGCTTCTCATTTTCACCTGTAAAAATTTTAAAGTTCAAGCTGTGAAATTTCATAACCCCAGAAGATAGGTATAGGAATTGTGAAAAATGATTAAGCTGGGCTAGTTCCAAGCACGCGGCCTGCTTATTCTCCTGACTATAGTGTGTAGAACCCGAAGTGCTAATGAATGGCTGTGTACCTCAGTTTATGTCTAAACTCGTCCAAAGCAATCACCAGTTAAAGCTGGCCTGCATCTCTTAAAGTCAAACTGTGTGTCTTTAATGGGAGGTACATTGTGGCTGGGTCATGTGCTGGGAAGCAGTTGAAGACTTTTCTGACCCGACAGAGATGCACAGAAATGGTACACCATGGGAAAGAACAAGGTCAATGATTATCTGACCCTGTATTGGCTACCTCATTTCAGAAGGTGTGGTGGAGGAGACACGTGCTGTCTCCAGAGGGCCGGGAGACTCTCTGATAAATAATGGGAAAGCAATGATTCTAGACAGCCATGACCATAAATGCCAGGAGTCAAGTCCTGAAGACATGGATGCAAACTTCGCAAGAAGTTCAACTTACTTCACAAGTGATCAACCTCAGTGCATATAATTCAAATTTATCCAACCACCACACATATAACCTCAGGCATTGCCCACAGACACAGTTTCCTATTTTGCAAATGATGATGGCAGATAGCAGATGCTCAGTGGTGAGGGAAAGATATGACTACATGTCCTCACCTCTCTAGATGTGAAACTGTCACTAACATTGGAGTAGCAACTGATAAAGTCAAAGCCCATAATGGGAGAGCTACAGAGAATGATGGCATCCTCATTAGTCCTCCTCCAAATATCCAACCTACACCTTATCTTCACATCTTCAAATTTAGAAGATGCAGATTATTTAAGCATGCAATTTTACTTCTTTCCCCTTACGCCCTGTAACCACACACTTACTTCTTCTGTCAAGGTAACAAAGAATTGCTGCCTGGCAGCAGGAGCGAAAAGCAGATTAATGAGAAGACAGTGATGATGAGGAAACAGTGAACTTAACCCCACACACACAAGCATCAGCTCAGATACTGACACTACATGTCTACAGACAGGATACACATGTCATAAATCACTGGGCATGAGTGGTATGCTGCTAGGGCAGGGACAAGGCTAATGCTTCCTGGAGGATGAGGTCATAAACGTTTTGCTATGGAAGATTCGTGTCAGCACCTTAATGTGACAGCCTGGAGAAAAAGGGTGATAGGTATTCACA
This sequence comes from Stegostoma tigrinum, assembly GCF_030684315.1. Classification (NCBI taxonomy): domain Eukaryota; kingdom Metazoa; phylum Chordata; class Chondrichthyes; order Orectolobiformes; family Stegostomatidae; genus Stegostoma; species Stegostoma tigrinum. The sequence goes on from NC_081355.1 coordinate 59,961,220, forward strand.
CTTTGATGTTTGGTGCATTGGTAGCATGTGTTCAGTATTAAAGAGCATGGAACAGTGCAGCACCTACTTTGCGCAGGAGCTTTGCTCAGAGCTTGGAGACCATGCTTTCAGTTATGGAGCTGTGACCAACTCCATTAACACACTTGTGCACCTGTCCATGATGCAGCTGCTAAAAACAGTTGACTCGGCTTACATCGATTTGAAAGCCGAGGCCCCTGGGTGCTGTAGTGGAAGCCCAGGCTGTCATCATGGCTGTGGGTAATAGTGCTCCAGTGAGATTGCAGGATTTCTTAGAAGCCCAGCAACTGGGAGTCCAACAGATTACCATGTTCGATGGTTGCTTCTCTGGGAGATTGTATTGGTTCCATGGAGCAAAAACCTGTTGATTTCTCAAGGGATTTAATCATTCAACCCTCACTACCAGTGCTGTTGTTGTTACCTGTCAGCCAGCCAACCAGTCCAAGCTGCTTCCATTTATGATAAAATGATATAGATCCTAGACAAGACCTTTTCCCATCTCAAAACAGCGAGAGGTGGTGTTTGAAGACCATTCACTGTTTTCCTCTCTAAATGTCAGGAGCCTTCCAAGACCCATACTGTAATTACTGGGGCGGTATTGTGTAGGATCACATTGAAGACCGTTAAAATCCTGCAGATCAATGCTACAAGGTTTCGATTTTTAAACAAAGACTAACTTTATTATGAAATAAGAAGAATTAAACAAATAAAGCACTATTAACAACACTGTTACTATAATATAATTTGAAATTGCATACAATAATGAACTAAGTTTTACTTCTTACTTCCACCAAAAAATTTACTTATACATTACAACAATCTTGAATATGCTTTCACTTTTTGAGACCAACCTAAAGATATACCACAGACCTCTTGAATTCATTCTAATTTGTGTTAGTTTTCAGCTATCATCTAAGTTAAGATTCTATACTGGGTCAAAGCCATTGTAAATGTTTTGAACTAGTTGGAAGCTAAAGCAACTGATCCACTGCTTTTCCTCATGAAATCTAATCTGAGATAGAGCCCGACTCACACTGCAAGGAAAAATAAAAAAGTTATATTTTCTTTGTTTGAAGAGCAAATTGACTATCATCTTCTGCTCCCCATCCCCTAGCTATCTCTGGGTGCCAAGGAAGATTTGTGCAGCCTTTGGCAGTAGTATAGCGGGAACTCCAGATGCAGTCTTTCAAGTTAGACTTAATAGAATATTGAACAAGTGTTGAAACAAAAGGAAGTTCTTTATATTAGTGGCAATCTTACACTTTGATAAGTATTGATACTTTGATGTTCTTTTGGTGCACTTAATACTAACATCACAATTGTTAGGTTATAAACTGTCTAATGGAATCCAGGCTGTGTACATCTCATTGGAACAGCAGATTTGGCAATTTCAAATTGTATACAAGGAAAATCTGAATGGATGATTTTAAATAGTGACGCAATTTGTGGCCAACATTTTTGAAAGTCTTCAGAAAGTCTCAGCAGACATCTCAATCCATTATAGATCTTAGTCAGAGCTTCGGAATCAGGTGAAAACATAACAAGCTTCTGTTACCAAGTCAGCATGACTGAATGGAGATGAGGCAAGCTTTCAGGGTGATCTGCTGTCCCAGTCTCTGGGAAGACTGGGTGGCATGGTGGCTTAGTGGTTGGCACTGCTACCTAACAGTAGGGACTAGGGTTTGACTCCACCCTCAGGCAATTGTCTGTGTGGAGTTTGCACATTCTCCCCATGTCTGTGTGGGTTTCCCCTGGGTGCTCCAGTTTCCTCGCACGGCCCAAAGATGAGCAGGCTAGGTGGATTGGCCATGCTAAATTGCCCGGAGTGGTCAGGGATAGGTGGGTTATAGGGAGATGGGTCTGGGTGGGATGCTCCAAGGAATGGTGTGGACTAGTTGGGCTGAAGGGCCTGTTTCCACACTTTGAGATAGATAGATAGATACACAAGACCAGCACAATTGGCTGTTTTCACTTTAGACAATCACCATATTGATTCATGGTATACTCCCGCATACATGGCTTTCTGATTGGGATGCATCCAAACAATATTCTAGCATCATGGTTCACCCAGAAATTCCACTCACCATAATAAGCTAAGCTAGTGGATGTTGTCTGTGTGGACTTTATTAAACTGCTTGGCACACTCCCTCATGGTAGGCTGGTCCAGAAGATTGTCCAGGGAGAGTTGGTAAGTTGAATACAAAATTGGCTTGGTCATACAAGACAGAATATAGGGGTGTTTTGTTTTGCCTGGAGGTCGTGACCAATGGTGTTCCACAATGATCAATGCTGGGACCTCTGTTGTTTGTACTATTTGTAAATGATGTGAATGAAAATGTAGCTCGTCTAATTAGTAAGTTTGCTGACGTGACAATCGGTGGAGTTGTGGACATTGAAGAGGTTGGCAAAGGATACAGGAGGATATAGATCAGTTGGAAAGTTGGACGGAGAAATTGCAGACGAACTTTAATCTAGACAAGAATGACATGGCACATTTTGGGAGGTCAAATGCAAGAGGGAAGAATTTAGCTATTGGTAGGACCCTTAGGAACATAGCTGTACAGAAGGATCTTGGGATGCAAGTCCATAGCTCCCTGAAAGTGGCAACTCAAGTGGATAAAGTGGGACAGAAGGCATACAGCTTAATTACCCTCATCAGTTGGGCATTGAGTCTAAAAGTTAGCAAGTCACGTTGCAGCTGTATAAGACTTCAGTTCGGCCACGTGCAGTTCTGGTCACCACATTATAACAAGGATGTGGAGGCATTGGAACGTGTGCAGAAATGGTTTATGATGATGTTGCCTGAATTGGAGTGTATTAGCTATCAGGAAAGGTTGGACAAATTTGGATTGTTTCTGGTACAGCCTTGGATTCTGAGAGATGATCTGATAGAAAGATATAAAATTATGAGAGGCATGGATAGTCAGTCATTTCCCAGGGTGGAAATGTCAAAAACTAGGGATGGGGGCGGGGGGGGGGGGTGAATGTTTAAGATAAGAGGAAGAAAGTTTAAAAGAGATGTGCAAGGAAAGTTTTAGAGGGTGCTTGACGCGTGTAATACACTGCTGGGGAGGTTGTAGAATGATAGCAAAGTTTAGGAGGCATTTAGGCAGATACATGAACTTGAAGGGAATAGAAGGATATGGATCGTACGCAGGCAGGTGGGATTAGTTTAGAATGGCATTCTAGTGGGCTGGATTGTTTTATTTTCTGAAGTGAGAAATATGCACGTTGGTAATGTATGGATGTGGATCTGTAGCTATCACTGGTGGCCCAAATTATCTCTTGTGCACTGTAAACTGTGTGCAGTTCTCCATAGAACTTCTTTCCATAACCTGCAAGTGGAACGACTAATGTTGGGAAACCCATTGATACAGTCAGTCAGGGCTATACTTCATTGCAAATTCCAGTCATGAAAGACCAGAAGCCAACCTTTTGTCTGATTTAGTTTCTGCTATACAGCGAACAATTGATTCAAATGATTGGTAAATCATTTCCATTATAACTCAAGTTTCCTTTGGGCATCTTCCATTGTTGAGGTCTTCTTATAACAGTACAACATTTGGAAATTACCTTGTAAATTCTTTGACTGTATCACCGCTATCACTGGAGAAAGAAATGTAGGTGACAGCCTCCCTCCACAGTTTTATCCATAGTTTCCTGGTAACTATCATGAATTGTTGGTTTTGTACACAATGTCCACTGCAAAATTACAATTTGTTATTTCATTTAGTAGTAATAAGTAAATTTGATGGTGCTATTCCAAGTTTGGTTGTAATTTTGACATCCATGCTAAAGTTTATATTTAATTCCAACTTTGCCACATCGTATCATTTGCTCACCTTGATTGAAAAGAAAAGGACTTGGAAAATTTAGCAAATTCATGATTTTACTTGCTGACTATTTTCTACATGTTTTTTCTTCCAGTTAACCACAAAAATCATCGGGCTACAACACCATTAAGATGAGTTGTTAATCTTGTTGCTTGTGGTTGAGGGTCCGCTTTACCATCTGTTTGAAGACAGCTTATGACATCACAGAAGAAAGATGTTTCTGCCTTGAATCTATTAAATAAGCTAGTCGTAATTAGTAAAATGGAAATAGTTTTCTTCATGTACTTGAAGAAACTTGCGTTCCTCTGTAATTAATACAGTAACAGAAATTGTTCCTTTGTTGATTACATGTAATTAACTTATAGCAAAATGGCTAATAATATTATAAATTAGGTCAGTCAAAAACATCATGATATAAATATGCATTTCCACTTAAAAAAACATTTAGAAGTGCTGTCTGGACTGAGTAAGGATTATTTTAGATTACTAAATCAGAAATGTATATAAACCTTTTAGCTAAATAGGCGGTCAGGAAATCTGAATAATTCGAATTCAAGGGAATTATTTGCAGAAAATATTAAACATTACTACAAATCAGAAATATTTTACTTCTGTTACAACTTATTGTTTTCTTGTTGGTAATGCTTAAGTGGAGCTTTTAAGTGTTTTATTTATTTCAGGCACTGGCTCCCAATTTAGTTTTGCTTATCTTTATTCTTAGGCAATTAGGACTTAATTTAAAATTTAATTTTTCCTTTAAAGGGGCTTTTACCAAAAGAATACCAAAATATGTTTTGGTTATTGGTATATTCAGTATTGTTCCCTGCAGGCATCATTATTACACGTGGTTAAGTACAAAGATTTTGTAGATGCCCACCTGGTTGGATTTTGATCTGTTAAAAGGTAAACAAAATTTATTTAAGCTACTGAGTTTATCCAATCATTCCAATTTCAGTTTGCTATCTTAAAGAAATGCTCTTCCAGCATCAGTTATAACTTAGTAATATTTAACAAAACACTTAAGATGTTACAGTCAATTGTATGAATGTTTAGATAATCTCTCATTTTTGTAAGTTAATGTATTTCTTGCAGTATTAAATGCAAGATGCCAAAGCCTGATAAATCTTTCTCATGTATTTACATCCTTAAATGTATGTAACTGTAATTAGTTTCCCAAGCCTGGTTTCATTTTACTGAATTAGTTACAAATGTAGTTTAGTGGGTACATTGTGGTGAAAATCCTGAAGTTGCGTTCTATCACTCACTGTTCCTTCACAGGCTGCACTGTGCATGAAACCTCTTCTGCTTTCCAGTAGGAAAATCAGATGGTGTGGCAAGAACTTGCCCTTTTCTGCTTTTACACTGTCATTAGAAAGTCCATAGAAAATCTCTAAATTCAAACAGGTTAACTTTTTTTTGAAATGGGGGTCTAAGCAATAACTATTGCTGTACAACAGATCCAGCCCTGAAACAAAAAGTAACAGATGTTATAATGTGCCCTTGTTATGATTAATTGCTAGATTTTTTAAAACTAGGCTTTCTTCTTGAAGTTTTGCATGATATTTCAGTTTCTCCCTGCACTTCATTTTTTATGTTCCAATCTTAACTTCCATTACATTTTTTTAATGAAGCAGTTGTGTCTTTTATTCCCTGATGAGCAGTCAGTGAGAATTCGTCAATATGATTAATTGTTTGGGTAGCTTGATAAACTCTTTGAAGATCAATGTTGTGTATCCCTGGTGAAGATTGCTATTATCCTCTGAATTGTGAGACAAGGTAAAAGGTCTGAGTGCAGAGATGATAAGTGCACCCGTCAGGTTGATATGAAGTCAGCAGTGAACAGTCTTATTTCTCTGCTCAATGCAAAATCTAAGCCAATATTTCTTTACCTCACCTGGGCAATGTTTAAAGTCTATTCTTTAAAAATTAAATGTAAAAAGTAATTAGTAGGGAAAAAATTGAACTAAAGATATTCTAGACACCTAAGTGGAGAATATTTTATCCTTTGTACACTGCAGCAAATTTCTATCAGAGAGAAAAAAAATTACAGGATTGCATGTAAGTTGTTTACATTAAAATGCATTGAAACACTTGGCTCTGAGTGAATCTTTGGTGAAACAAAAACAGAAATTGCTGGAAAAGTGCAGCAGGTCTGGCAGCATCCACAAAGAAAAAAAATCGAAGTTAACATTTCAGGTCCGGTCACCCTTCCACAGTTAACTCTGCTTTTTTTCTTCACAGATGCTGCCAGGCCTCCTGCTCTTTACCAACAACTTCTGTTTCTGTTCCTAATTTACAGTATCCACAGTTCTTTTGGTTCTTATTCATATTCTTAGGTGAAGCCTGGCATCCAGTGGGCACACTGGGATAAGGATACCTTTTATCCCTTGCATCATTTACCATGTAAAAATACAAATATTATGATGATCTCAGGAGACTGGACAAGTCAGATGCCACAGTGAAATTTGGTTTGATAGGGATCAGTCAGCTGGACAGTTGGTTTGCATTACAGAGCAATGCCAATAGCATGGGTTCAATTCGCGCACCAACTGAGGTTACCATGAGGGACTCTCTGCTCTTCTTGGCGAAGGTGCAGTGACCCTCAGCATAAACTACCGCCTTCTCTTTTTCTAATGTGAGAGCAATGCTATGGTCTGGTAAGATGATGGAAACTTCTCAGTTACGACGTAATCATCATCTTCAGTTTATCAAGACTGAGTTAATCATCTGCCATAGACCTCATGTGGGAATCCTTCCCATTTGTTGTTGGTAACTTAGAAGTATACCAATAAGGAAGATTGGTGGCAGTGAACCTACCCAAGGCATTCCAGAAGTTCAAGTGCACGCAACCAAAATGTACAGCTCACTGGCAGCACTGGTATCTGAAAATATTGCACGTAGGAAGCTCACATGAATGTTTTACAATTCTTGTTGAACATGGGCCTAGATTGCTTTATCTGACGAATTGTGAATGGAATAGAACACCATTACCACCTCAGAGTCAACAGGAATCATGGGAAAATTCTTCAATGGTTACAGTTATAACTGACACAAAACATGACGGTTGTGGTTGTTGAATGTCAATTCATCTCAGCCCTCGAACATCTACATAGTGGCCAAGGCCTGATCATCAGGGTAATACCTGAAACGTTTGACTTCTCCTTTCCTCCAGATGCTACCTGGCTTGCTGTGTTCTCCCAGTCTCCTGTGTGTCTACCCTGATCATCATCAGCTGCTTCAAAAAGTATCCTCCTTTTATCAGTAGGTCAGAAATAGGGATGCTCACTGATGATTGGTCAATGGTCAGCATCATTTGTGACTCGTAGATCTGTCCAGCGCAGTGCACCAAAGGGCCCGATCCTATGTTGTACCGAACATGGCACTAAATTAAACTAATCCTTTCTGCCTGCTCTTTATCCATATCCCTCCATTCCTTGCATATTCATTTGCTTATCTAAAAGTCCCTTAAACATGCCTATCATATCTTCCTCCAACACTACCGCGGCAGTGCATTCTAGACTCTTACGACTCTGTATAAAAAACCTTGCCCCTCACATCTCCTTTAAATTTACCCCCCTCTCACCTTAAATGCATGCCCCCTACTATTACACATTTCAACTCTGGGAGAAAGCTTCTGACCTTCAGAAAAGCTCAGATACCAAAACAGTCCTTGCTTAAATGCAGCAGGATCAGGACAAAAATCCAGGCTCACTATGACAAACATTTACACCACTCAAGATAGACAAAGAGAACACTTAACCATTGCCATTCAGCAGGTTTTGCAGCGGAGTTAACGTTTATAGAGGCCAGTGACCCTTCCTGCTTCATCCACCTCCTCAGGTAGGACATTCCAGGCACTCACCATCCTTTGTGTCAAAAACGTGCCTCACACATCTCTCAAACTCCACCCCCCTCACACCTTGAAACTGTGTTCCCCCCCCCCCACCACCACCTTAGGGGAAAACCTTCAGTTTTGACTCTATTCATGCCATTTATAATCATATAAATTTCTATTGGGTCACCCCTCAGCCTCCTACGTTCCAGTGAAAACAAACCCAGTCTATCCAAAAATCCCCCAAACCAGGCATTGTCCTGGTAAACCTTTTCTGTGCCCTCTTCAAAGCATCCTCATCCTTTTGGTAGTGTGGCGACCAGAAATGTATGAAATATTCCAAGTGTGGCCTAATTAAAGTTCTGTAAAGCTGCAGCATAACTTGCCTATCCTTATAAGCAATGCCCCTTCCAATGAAAGGAAGCACGCCATAGGCCATTTCTTACTACTTTATTTATCTGCACTGCCACCTTCATTGGTCTGTGGACCCGCATGCCCAGATCCCTGTGGTGTGGGGGTTGGTAAAGGACACACACAAGGTAGTCAGGCCGTAAAATTAATCGAGCTTCATGTTAAGTCATATTCTCTTCCCTCAGAACAGCATTCAATGTTCCACTTGGGATCCTGCAGCCTTCAGCACTCAATATCAAGCCAACCCATTTTCACCTACTTGTGGTCCCCATTATCAGCTTTTTCCTTCTCCCTGGCTTACCATTATCATCCATCCCTTTGTTTACATAATTGTCTTCCTCTCCGTCTGTCTGCATCTATCACTTACTCCTTTACACCAACACCCTTTCTAAGCATATATACTATCTTTACTTTGTTTCAGTCAGTTCTTGGGGATGGGTTGTCACTGGGCTCTAAGCAATAATTCTACTTTCTCTTCAGACACTGCTGAGTTTCTCCAGCAATTTTTCAGTTTTGTTTCACACCTAATATGATGGTCATGGACCCAACAAAAGGAGATTCTGTAGAAGTGTGCCATTTGGTAATAACACTCCCAGGGACTTTGCATGGAATACAGCTGCTGGTGGACATGACTCAACTCAAATATATGGAGTGGGAAAATGAGAGATCCTATGTATTAGAAATCAAATTAGAAATCTTTAGAACTGCAAGGATCTGCTAGCAAAGATGTGGGTGATTACATAATATTTATCTTTGTTTTATCAACAAAAATGAAAATATAAAATTTCACTTACTATCTTTACCTGCTGGTTCATATTCAACTTATATTGATTCTGTTATTTGTTAAAGTTACAAAAAGTGAAAGCTTTTTGGTAATTACTTTACTTGGGGTTGACTTGGGTAAATTTACTTCTGATTTAGAGTTTCCCAATAGGGTTATAAAAACTCTCTCCAATTCTGTACATGTGGAACATGCTTATCCTCAGTTACTGCCAAAACAAAACTCATCTCAATCCACACATAGTTAGCCAAATATTCTACCTCACATCTGAAAGGTACCTGGATTAGGTTCAGCACTTGGCATACTTTAGTATGCAACTCTTTTAAAAAGTGGTGTAGAGATCCAATATCCATTCAGAGGTGCCTGCTTAGGCATACAAATCAAAGCAGAGTGGTGTTCCACAATAAAAGATACTTAAAAGGTCCTAGAGTACAGCAGATGTTCTCCCCATACAAAAGTAGTGCAGCGAGACCTGGACTGTACGTGTCACATTTGAACACGGGAAAACTTCTTTCAATAACACCTCCACCGCAATTTCCAGATATTTTGAAGAAAGACTGGGGTCCTTCTGAAGTTAGCTCTGAAAAGCATTCAGGCAAACCTCCTACAAAATCAACTTCAACAGATTAAACACAGAGCTGAAAACAATACACCACCTGAGATTCTGTTTTCACAACTCTCAAATGGCCAAGAACCAGGGATCAAAAGAAAATGCTTCAAAGACAGATGGTCTGACAGCTCTCAAAAGTGCAGCGAGATTTGGTTTTAATAATTGTGAGGTGCTTCATCCAGAATGGTGACTCATTTGTCAACTAAGCTGCGATACAATGAGTCACAATATCTTAATGATGAATTGGAGCACTGGCAGGGCAGAGAAAGCAGCACACCCTGCAATACAGATCCACTTCCTTGAGACATCTGATTCCACGTGCCTAGCCACGTACGTCAACAATTGGCCTGTGCAGACCCATGGTCAAAAACCCCTGGCCCAGAATGGGCTTCATCCTCGCATTGAGAGATAGCCAATTAATGTGTGGGAGAAAATCTTCAGAAATATTATGCTGGAACAACATTAATAAATATTGGATAAATATGGATTGATTAAAGAGTGAGAATGCGTGCTGACACCCTAAAATTCTGTCAGATCGCATGTGCAAAATACATGGTACCTCTGCCAGTATTGTCATTCTGCCTCGTGCACTTGTGGTTTGTGGTTATTTAGGCACCTTTTTAAAAAAAGAAAATCACACAACAGAATCCCTGCAGTGTGGAAGCAGGCTATTCAGTCCACACTGACCTACCGTAGAGCAGCCACCCAAACCTGCCCTATCCCTTTAACAACTCATCCACTTAGCCTGCACATCCCTGGACACTATGGGCAATTTAACATGGCCAATCCACCTAACCTGCACATCTTTGGATTGGAGGAAGAAACCTTTCTGATTAGATACTACAGTGCCACCATGGGCCTCCCATCTATCTTTACGATGTAGTTGTTGATGCTGTTTGTGGTGACAAGGATGTTATAATATATAAATTCCATGAGTATAAGTGGATCAGGGGTGTTGCTCAACTAGTGTGTGGGATGAATCTCCCAATTTTGGCACCAGACCTCAAACATTGGTAAGGAGCACTTTGAGGGTTGTGTTTGATGTTATTATTTCCACTACCAAAGCTAATGTCAGGGTTTTCCATGCAGTTTATTTCTTGCGGTTAAACTTTATAGTTGTTTGATACAACTGAGTGGTTTGCTTGGCCTTTTCAGAAGACAGTTAAGAGTCAACTCAATAGCTGTATCCGGAGACACATGATCAGGGTTTTGGGTGGGGGCTGGGGTTCGTCCATGCATTAAAACTTGCACAGGGTTGCGTCATGTGGCTGCTGAGAGAGATCAGAGGATTTGGGGCCATTGTTAACCTGGTTTGAAGGAGCCCCATCACACTCAAAATGTAATGGTTGTTTTACTAGAATCCCACAGTGTAGAAACAGGCCATTTGGCTCAACAAGTTCTCACCAATCCTCCAAAGAGGATCCCACCTAGACCTGTCCCCCTACCACATAACTCTGCAATTCCCATGGGTAACACAACTAACCTACACATCCCTGAATACTGGGTAATTTAACTGATCAATCCACCCAACCCGCATATTTTTGGACCGTGGAATGAAACTGGAGCACCTGGTGGAAAGGGAGAACATGCAAATTCCATACACGTGTGCCCAAGGTCGGAATCAAATCCAGGTCCCTGGTGCTGTGAGGCTGCAGTGCTAACTGCTGACCCACCATGCTGCCTCTATTAGAGAGGTGTTTCAAAGTGTCATGTGCAGAACCTTCTGCATCTACAATGTGAAGCCTTCAGGAGAGGCAGGAGAAACATTAAAAAAAGAACAACCCTGACTTTCCTTAAAGGAAAACTGTGTTTGTTATTGCATAAATAAAACCCAACCAGAGTGTCAAGAAGACTATTATGGTTAGTGTGGTGTGTATGGACTTTAAAAAAAGGTGTCTGATGAGGTGTCAAAATACAGGATTGTCAACAATGTTGAACCCAGTGGAATAAAAGAAACATTGGCATCATGGATATCAAGTTGGATGAGTGTCAGAGAGCCAACAGCAGTGGTGAACATTTGGTTTTTGGATTGTAAGGAGGTATATCGTTGGTAACTGAGGTTTCATATTTAAACTGATGTTTTTCTTTATCTATCCTGTTTATTTGAATGCACAGGACAATATCAAAATTTGCAGATGATTCAAAATTAAGTACTGTGAACCATGTGGAGGACAGACTTCAAGAAAGCCAGAGTCAGACTGACAGGGGAGACTTGTCAGCTGAAACTTAATGCAGTGAAGCATAATGCAATACATTATAAGTAAGAATGAGAAAAGGTAATATAAGGGGTTACATTCTGAAAAGGGGTGCAGGAGACTCATGACCCAGGGATAATATATGTACAGATTGTTTAAGGTGGCAAGTAGTTTGAAAAAGTAGTTGTTCAGGTATATGGGAACTTGAGCCTTATGAATAAAGGTATACAGTACAAAGTAGTCATTGTGATTATGAAATACTTGTTCAGACACAACAGGAATGTTGAGTCCAATTCTGAACACCACACTTGGGAAAGAGGTCAAGGTTTAGAATGGAACTATTGGAAGAGTTAAGTGTTTGTCCATGGAACAAGAGGAAAAGTTAGCAATGCTGGGACTGTTATCTTTAGAGAAGAAAAACAGGTTTGGATAGAAATATTCACACTCATGAGGGCTCCAAAGTAGATAGTAAAAAGCTGCTCACAATGATGGAAGGGTCAAGAACTAGGTGTCACTGATTTAAAGCAAATACATTAGAGACAATAGGAGATAAAAATGTATTAATGCAACAAGTGGTTGGAAATGCACTGCCACAGAGGCAGATTTAATTACAGCATTCTAATTGAATGCTTATTTGAAGGAAAATAATTGCCCAGTCACAGGGAAAAAGGAGTGGACTTGCTGAATGGCTCTCACACCACTAGCAGGGACATAGGGTAAATAGCAGCCTTCCATGTTGTTAGCATTCTATGATTCATCTGATTCTTGCCTTTTGATTTTGATTCCAAGTTTGATAATTTCAGTATTGACAATCAAACATCCAATGCCAGGGAGGGTAAATTCTGAAACTCCCTCCTTGTACTTCATCATCCTACTACCCACCCCACTGCCTTCCTAACTCTAAATCTACATCTTAACAGCATTGGCCATCAAATTATTATCACATTAAAAGCTTCACTATTATATTTTGTTTTATAATGTTCTCGGGAAGCATTTTGAGATGTTTGTCACAATAAATGTACAATATGAATACAAGTCATTGCTCCCGTATATTGTTAGCATTCAAACGTTGTTAGATCAGTTTTTTACTTTAAGATTAATATCTTGTTCAACGCATTATTTAGTTCCCGGAACCTAATTAAAATTACATACAATAATAAGGTTTATCGTATATTAAATCCAAGATTATACACCGGGTTGATCTTTCTTTTGCATAGTATGCTTTAGATAAATGGACCAGTCTTTTAAGGGTAGGATTAGATGAGGTAAATTGAGGAAAAGCTGCATAACTATGATTGGGAGAATGAGCTCTTATTAAACAGGAGCAAAATTTGAACGAACGCTTCGATTAGGGAAGGAATATTTTAAAAAGATAGCTTGAGAACCAGGTGGCAGAATTATACTCTGATTAGCTCCAAGCTACACCCCATACAGGAGAGAAAGTACTGGAGTTATAAATGGAAAAGAATGCTGAGAATATGTGTGGATTGCCTGATAACTGAAAAGGAAACAGTGAAAACAGGAGGAGAAAAAAAATGTAAATGCTGCAAATACAAAAAGACAGAAAATGCTTGAAGTACATAACTTGTCTATCATCATCTGTAAATAAAGAAGTTAATATATTGAATTGGATATTATTATTGCTAGCATCTCCCTTAGTTTCAATTAACAGTAACTTTGGCCTTCAACAGTTCTAAGTTACTAGGAAAAGCATTCATTCACATAAGACACATATTTGCTTAGCTTCACTACATAGGAATATGGTTCAATTATCACCTGGAACAAATGACTAATAAAAGAAATGAATCAGACTATTTGACAGATGAAGTTGGCAGCACAATTCATCAATGAGTTGCTTAGTAGCATTTATGCATATGGTCAGGAAATTGTGGGGGTAGCTCCCTCTTATTCTTCTATAAACCACACAGCTCTGATGAAGGGACTGCTGTAATCAGGTTGCCAAGATATACAAATCTAATCGAAAGTTAGATTTCAATCAGACTGAAAAAGTCATTCAATGCATGAGTACAGCTACTGGGAGACAGTTATATACGAAGCAGATAATTGATTCACACAGTGAAAGTATTCTTAGCCAAGATACAAACGAAAAAGCAATTAGGCATTTTTTGATCACAAGTAGACATGGATAGAATAACAATGTTTTAGACATTTAGCCATAATATTTCTGGAAAATTTAAGGAGATAAATCTTAAATTGTGGCAGTAAAGCAATATTTGAAAAAAAAATAGTTTAAAGATTTACCTTCATGTCAACTATGTGTTGCACAAAGCAGAAAGTTACAGATTATATTTTAGTTTGAAAGCAGTAATTGTGGAAGTAGTGAGCCCTGCATTATTGAAAAATGCATCCACTAACCAAGTAAACCAGTGATGCAACAACATGATTTATAAACCTTGTGAACACACTCCCAGATACAAGGAACTCCTTCCAAGATTTAATAACTATACCACACAGCACTCCAGGTAAGCTCTTAATTCCGATTTCCGCACAGTGAGAAAGGTACATGTTAAACAAAGCTGTTAAACAATGCCAAGTAGATGATTTTCAAAAAACTTGCAAGTTCAAAATTTATTCATCGTCTCAAGTGATGGAGCAGTAAAGTATTCTTAGAAAGTAGTTTAGATACTTCAAGGAATTTTGTACTTTTATCCCCCTCCTTTATGCCTATATTTTAGTTTGCACTCACCACCAGGGGGTGCCCAAGAGCAGTCTGGGCTTACTTTCCAAATGATTCCTGCTCTTGTGAAGCTGTTACTTTCCACATAGCATATCTCTACACAGCCACGCTAGATTTGGTACACCATCACTCCAGGTAAACAACAGCAGTATTTAATTTAGTACAAGATCTCCTCACAATAACAATGTTGAGTATTGTGCATTTACATTGGAAATCTCAAAATATAAACCTACCCACCACCACACCATGGTGCAGAGCAGAGGCCCTTTGAGTCACAGGCTCTTGCACGATTTAGCATTTTCATGTATTATATTCCCAAGATTGAATCCTCCAGAGATACTGAGCCCCTAATGAGCAAAATTAGTGTTGTTGTATGGCAGAATGGCAATTTTGATTTGAACCTACTGAAAGGAGTGAACACATTTTTTAACAAAATTTACAAATGGGTACAAAGAGTATCAAACAGATTTAAAGAAATTTCATTGTTATTTCTGATTACTGGGTTCATTTTGTACAATAAAACACTGGCAAACTCTTCTCATCACCAATTCTGGTGTATGCTTTCCAAATAACACGGGTGTCTGAAATAATCCTGAAGTAGTTGTATATGGATTTTGTAGAAAGTTTTAGAACACAGTTATATAGAATCTTGTGTAAATAATAACAAAATAGGCCTAAAGTGAACCTTCCACAGCCCACTGACTAGAAGATGTATGAATATATGCATGGGTATATTGCAAGACATTGAAATTTTCATTAGTTTATTATAGCATTGTTATTGTCTGCACATCACTGTTCTGCAAGAGGAAAAACAGATCAATCTATAGCATAGAGATAATGGGAACTGCAGATGCTGGAGAATCTAAGATAATAAAGTGTGAAGCTGGATGAACACAGCAGGCCAAGCAGCATCTCAGAAGCACAAAAGCTGATGTTTCGGGCCTAGACCCTTCATCAGAGAGGGGGACGGGGAGAGGGAACTGGAATAAATAGGGAGAGGGGGAGGCGGACCGAAGATGGAGAGAAAAGAAGATAGGTGGAGAGGAGAGTATAGGTGGGGAGGTAGGGAGGGGATAGGTCAGTCCAGGGAAGACGGACAAGTCAAGGAGGTGGGATGAGGTCAGTAGGTAGGAAATGGAGGTGCGGCTTGACATGGGAGGAAGGGATGAGTGAGAGGAAGAACAGGTTAGGGAGGCAAAGACAGGCTGGGCTGGTTTTGGGATGCAGTGGGGGGAGGGGATGAGCTGGGCTGGTTGTGTGATGCAGTGGGGGGAGGGGACAAACTGGGCTGGTTGTGGGATGCGGGTGGGGGAAGGGGACTAACTGGGCTGGTTGTGGGATGCGGGTGGGGGAAGGGGACGAACTGGGCTGGTTGTGGGATGCGGGTGGGGGAAGGGGACGAACTGGGCTGGTTGTGGGATGCTATTAGCATAGTTGTAAACAAAGAAAGTGATTCTGATGTCAGTTCTAGTGAGGACCCTTAAACTTCCATCATTGTGACAAATTCCAATTGTTAATAAATTAATTGTCAGACTAGAGTTAACATGAAGAACAAAACAGACATAGAAGCATTATCACTGCAATGTCCAAACAAAGCACTTAATCTTGCCACATAATGTGTATTCTTTAGTCATGATGTGCACTGATGCAGCTGCTGATTGTAAGTACAGGATTCACATCTTGATGTATAGTACACAATACATTACATGTAGTTCAACCACCTGACTTATGCAACAATCAAATGATATCGATAATGTTATTTCACAAAAAAACCCCATACTAATTAAAATTCAAGTTCAAAGGCCAGTAATTTCTGTTAATTATTGTCCTATTGGGAACAACCACGTAAAAACATTAATAGTTAACACATCCATTTGTTCCACAGATATATATTTTAGTTACCAATTAAGCCAGAACAAATTTATAAATCCATAAATGAACTTAATTGTCACAATTCAGCAATTGCAGGAGACAAGTCATAGAGTGCTAACATTATTGAAACAAAGTAAGCTGGGATAATTTGTTCAAAAATAACAGATAACTTTTGTAACAGTTAATTATGCTAAACCTTTAAGTATGTGACACCAAGTGATAATTCAGCATCACTACATATTGTGCATTATGAAGGAGAATGCTGTCCCAATGTTTAGCAGAGAAAGGTGATCTGCCTTTCTGTACTTAAGCTAGCCAATGAACCAAATATACCATGTTTGTTTATTAAAATCAACTGGACTGTACTAAAGAGGTCTATCGAGACCAACCAGACAGTGAGATACACTAATACTTGCTAGTTAATAAGTCATGACAATAAATGAAACAATGTCATACTTATTTTCTGCATAACAGAACGTGTTTTTTGCTACAAGGACCAAAATACTGCAATTTATAAAATGTGATTAATAAACCAGAAAACATTCTGAATATAAGTGACATCTAACTGTGCAAAACTCATGAAAAGTTAAATAATATAAACTGAGAACAAAGCTTGAACTACAACCAATACAATTATAACTGAGAGCTGCATGCAGTGCATACTTCATTTTCCCTTATACTAAATATACAAATATTTTGAATTTTATTTAAACAGATTTTTACTGAATTCTCAAGGTTCTGGAGTTCTAATTCATGTTAAAAATTAATGTTTGTGTTCCAGTACTGTGGTAGCTGGCATATGCTGAGGGATCAATTTCAATTGCCATTAATTATAGTAAAGTATAAGAAATTCCACAAAATACATGCTGCAAGACATTAAACTTGTTAACGAGAAATAGACAGTTCCTCAGGCCAAATCAAATTTTACAAGATGTATCACAAACAAAAAAATCATACAAAGGGCACCAATCATGGCACATTGCAGATTATGCCATGCTTTTTAATTTGTCACCTGATTATTCTTTACTCAATGAATGAGCTTAAAAGGATGTAAATGCTACCATTACAAACATAAAACATTTAGAAGGTCCTGCTTTATATCATTTCTGCATGCACACAACCAACAACCAAGCACTCGCTGCTTCCTATCACTAGACACAAAGAGTAGACAATACACAATTGAATGTATGATGACTTTACTTCAGGGGAGTAGCCGAGTTATCTGGATTAAAAAAAGAGACAAACCAAGCAACACTAAGTCTTTTTTTACTTCACTTAAGTGACATTCATTTGTCTTGAACAGCTCCTCACCCTGTTTTCCAACGAGGCCTACAAAGACCAATGGGGCACTGCCAGCAGCTGCAAAAGAATGAAAGTCATTACAAAACATAATTAAAGTTATCGCTTTGAACAAATCATTACGGCTAATCCTTCTGATGCAATAATTAATCCAATTGTTTTGAACAATCACAATATTTGCATTTGAGTATTTTGTTACATTTATCAAAACATCTGTGGTTTTTATAAATATTTTCTCCACACCTGATAAATATTTACGTTCCAGTAATTGCCATTTATAGCTCCTGGTCATACTTAACTCCATTTAAAGAATTCGATGTTTACCTTATATAATTAGGACCAAACATAAATAAACCTGGAAATTATGTCTAAAGTCTAATGCAAAAGATAAGAGTAAACAATCATATCATTTGGAAACCTCAAAATCAAAAAAACTGGAGTCCTGGCATGATGCTTGACCATTGTACCTACAGTGAAGGTAGATATTCATCTTTGTACAAATAAACAGCTTTACTGTAGAATAATTCTTTGCTTCATATTACAAATGCAGACAACATACGGAACTTCACAAAGAAAAGCAGTGCACCTCATGATGCATTACCAACTCCTGTTGACACTATTTAACAAAAATAAAATTTGCAATCATGAGTTGATTACCATTGGGGGAAAAATAAGCTGCTCTTTGACCAGTGAACCCAACTAAATTCAGATTTTCTGATTGTTAAGATAGGTCTTTGTTTACAGGCCTTTAAAAAAAGCTGTGATCAGAGATAATGGGAACTGCAGATGCTGGAGAATCCAAGATAACAAAGTGTGAAGCTGGATGAACACAGCAGGCCAAGCAGCATCTTAGGAGCACAGAAGCTGATGTTTCGGGTCTAGACTGTCTAGGCCCGAAATGTCAGCTTTTGTGCTCCTGAGATGCTGCTTGGCTTGCTGTGTTCATCCAGCTTCACACTTTGTTATCTTTTAATAAATAGCTATTTGCTCAGAGGTGAATTGGTTAAATAGGAACAAATAAAACAAAATTCCCAGAAAAATGCTGGAAGCAGTCTTCTATTTTAACTTCAATGTTTCTTTCCACAGGTGCTATCTGACCTGGTGAATACTTTCAGAAGTTTTAACTTTTACTTTAGATTTTCAACATCTATAGCATTTTGTTTTTGTGTTCTTTTGTACACCAGGAGTTTGTTTGTTTACAGTATCCCTAATGGAGGAAATATAAACATCAGAATCTTGATTGTCCTGTTTGAAACACTTCAGATAAAACTAAACATTTTAATAGCTGCCTCTAACCTCACCACTTCTGCAGTCCTTAGTTTCCATTCCGTTTGGGTGTTTAAAGAATACTTTAGCACTGTACCTGAAAACATTTGCTATACACATCTCTTAACATCAATTTTGAAACACATTTGCTGTCTTATTCTGTTAAACTGTTTATTACTTGTTAGCTTAAAACAAAAAAAAACTTATACATACGTCACTTGTAGAATTTAATTTCAGTGTCCACACAATCATAGAAGAGGTCAGCAAATTCTGAAGTGTCTAAAGGTCCTTCACACTTTAAGATATCCTGCATGGCTTCCAGACCTTGTTTTTCCAAATCCAGCATGGTTTTCCAAAGCTTCTGCCCAGCATCCTATAGAGATGAATGGCCATTTCAAAAAGCTTTCTATTTAATAACCCAAATGGATAGAATGTATGGGCATCATTAAACCAAAGTGAAATGGGCCAAGTATCACAAACATCTGGATATGATTGATTTCAGATCATTCCAGTTAAACCGGTGAAAATTGGAATTAGAAATTTCATGGAGCTAATGTGCTGCAGCAAAATTTGCTTAAGCAAAGGAAAAGGGGTGATTTTTATCATTCAAGTGGGCCATAGATATCCACATAACACAGCCATGTTTAAAAATTCCTTCTTTTGACTCTCTTATGATCCTGTCCCAGTACATTTGACCTTACACTGAAGAAAATGTCATTGCTGTAGCTGCTGTAGATGGTTCGGCCTAGGACACTGCCCTGAACAAATCCTACAGTGATGCCCTGGGCTTGAGACAGTCATTGCGAATGATCATAGCCATCTTCTTTTGTGTTAGTTTTGACTCCTGCGGAGAGCTTCCCGCCTTGCTTTCCAATGGCTTCAAATTTGCTGGGGCTCTTTGCTGCTGCACCTAGTGAAAATATGGTCTTCCCATCAAGGACAGTCACTCTAATCTCACCCGAATTGTGTTCTTTTTGCTGTTTGTGGATCAAAGCTGTTACAAGGCCTAGAGTAGTGCAGCTTGTTAGTAGCAGCAGTGTGTGTTTTTGCGGAGTAGGTGGACTCGACAGCATTAATAACAACGTCCATCATTTTGCTGATGATTGAGAATACAGTCAAGGGGCCCTAACTGGTCAAACTGGATTCGTTCTGATGTGTTTGTGGCCAGAACGGACGCGTGTTGGAGCTGGACTGGAACACGTTTTGCTACGGCGGCAGCTAGTTTTAATGTGCACGCTTTCTGTAGAAGCTGTATATCAAATGGAATGACTTAAATTGAAATGAGTACTGTGAGATATGTGATTTTGCCATGTTTTCATACAATGAGAGATTGGATCTTGCGCTAGTGGCAAGTGGGTTTGGTCTGTGTCTGAAGGGATCTTAATGATTAACCTACAAGTATTTCTGTAGCTTTAAAAACTGTATGAGAGAGAGTTTCTATTGTTAGGAACAAGTTAGGTCAAGCCCTATAGCTGTGGTAAAGAAGAGCATTCTCTCTGGTGTGAGTATTGTAAAGGAGAGTTTTTGAGATTAACGGGACTGCATTTTACTGGGTGCTTCTAAACCTTTAAACTTTTGTTATGTGTAAATGGCTTAGTTTATCCCATTTTATCCTTATTTCTTTCAACAATAAATAAATCAAATCTACTGCATAGTATGTTCACATTTCAGTGAAAGATGACCTCTTTAAGACCGAGGAAAAAAAATGACACCTAGCCAGATTTCAGTCTGGGAACTGACTTGTGCAGAAATAACATTAGCTAGGAAATTAACAACTGCTGTCAGATTTTGGGGATCTCAGGGAGAGATTGAAATCAATCATCCAATGGCAGGAACTGCAGAAGCTGGAGAATCTGAGATAACAAAGTGTAGAGCTGGATGAAGACAAGCAGGCCAAGCAGCATCAGAGGAGCAGGAAAGCTGACGTTTCGGGCCTAGACCTGATGCTAGCGAGTTGAGAAGATTTGTAGCTCAGGTTGAGGTTCTGGATGTGAGTTTGCTCGCTGAGCTGGAAGGTTCGTTTTCAGACGTTTCGTCACCATACTAGGTAACATCATCAGTGAGCCTCCGACGAAGCGCTGGTGTTATGTCCCGCTTTCTATTTATCTGGTTAAATAGAAAGCGGGACATAACACCAGCGCTTCGTCGGAGGCTCACTGATGACGTTACCTAGTATGGTGACGAAACGTCTGAAAACGAACCTTCCAGCTCAGCGAGCAAACTCACATGCAGACCTGATGCTGCTTGGCCTGCTGTGTTCATCCAGCACTACACCTTGTTATCTCTCATACGGGCTAAAGATGTTTGCAAATGCTTGTTTTATGCTTTACGCTGACATGCTGGGCTTCACTAAAATTGAATGTTGCCATATTTGTGGAGATTTTTGCTCTGATTAGTCTTAATTTGCTACAACTGTTCACCATTAGATGTAGCAGAATGGTGGAGCTTTGATTTGACTTGTTGGTTGTGGGCTCATCAATAGCACACTGCTTCTTTGGTTAGCATTATGTTGTAACGTTATTAGCTAGGCACCTCATTTTTAGGTGGGCCTGATGCTGCTGCTGGCTAATTCTCTATACTCCTTGTTTCAGCATGTTGGTAGTACCTCACTGTTTCATCATTTGTTCTCACTTCCAAAATGCCTTTCCAAGTACTACAGTGTTGTATAAATAGCTCCCTTAATGGTACAATGGATTTATCCAAAGAAAAAGGAGGTCCCAGGTTAGTAAAAGAATTCTTAAAAAAAAAACTCCCAGGATTCTGGGGAACACAGTATGGAGCTGGAGAAACACAGAAGTGTCCCAACCTACGGGGAGAGTGCAGGGAAGTGGAGTTGAAATGCCCATCAGCCATGATTTAAATGGCAGAGTGGACTTGATGGGACGAATGGCCTTATTTCCACTCCTATGTCTTATGGTCTAACCTGAAATAGCAGCTTTCCTGCTCCTCAGATGTTGCCTGGCCTGCTGTTTCTCCAGCTCCATTCTGTGTTATCTCTGACTCCACCATCTGCAATTCTTACTACTTCCCAGGGTTCTTGCTTCTGGGTGCTATCCGGGTATGTGTGCATGTGCTTTTAAATCAGTTCCCTGAATAAGGTATCAATGGCAGGACAGTATTTGTGGCCATCACTAGTTTGCTGCATTGCCACTCTGAGTGAGGTTGAATTGGTAGTTCACCTTTCCTGAAGAACATTCACAGATTTTTTAAAATAACAAACTAACAGGTGGCAATCTTCTGCAGCTTGTCTCTTCTGCTTTGTATTATCTTTATAATCGTTCAGACTGTCCTAACCAAGTCAAGATTCTCTTCCCTATAATGTACTTAACTATGTACTATGGTCCTTTACTCTATGCTGCACCATTCCCTCACCAACCCGATTTAGCCCAGCACTCCACATCGGATCCCTACCACTTGAAACTCTGTTCGCAACTTGCTTTTCTTCGGAAGCCTTCTAAAGTGTCTCTTTGACAAGTGTCTCTTTTGGTTTCTTAATTCCCCCTTTCAGAACAAAGAACAAAGAAAATTACAGCACAGGAACAGGCCCTTCAGCCCTCCAAGCCTGCGCCGAATGAGATCCTCTGTCTAACCTGTCATCGATTTTCTAAGGGTCTTTGTCCATTTGCTCCCCACCCATCCATGTACCTGTCCAGATATATCTTAAAAGACGCTAACGTGTGTGCGTCTAACACCTCCGCTGGCAACGCGGTCCAGGCACCCAACACCCTCTGCGTAAAGAACTTTCAAGTTTTTACTTATGATAAGAATTTGTACTCTGCATGCCAACAATCTCTCAATTACAATTCCGAACACACTAAATTGAAAAGACTACAGCCTGGTCAGAGTGATTCAGTTACAATAAAGTTTGTCAAAGCACTCTGTTGTGCAATGCTATGCATATATCAACAGAGTGCCAAGTCTTTAAGATTTCAGTCACATTGTCTGATGTTTCAGCTTGTACTGGTCCCCTCGGTGATACAACTGTATTTTTAACCATCTGCACAGACTATAATCTAAGATACTGTGCTCAAACAGCAATCACATTAGATGTGCTTTCCTCAGCAATACTGATTTGCAGCAGGCTCAAAAACAACTAACTCTATTCCCTTGTTGTGGAATGATTTTACTGCAAACTCTTCAACAGACATTCAAAGCAGTATTTTTGCACGGTTTTAGAGTGTAGTAACCACACAGTAGCACATGATGGTGAATGACTTTTTGTTGCTTTTCACAGACAATGCTATTCACTAAAGTGATGGTCTTATGCTTTGCTATTTTCAGAAATCTAAACATCTAATCATTAAGATGGACTTTTTGCATCATTTGCCTACAGATAAAAACATAGCATCAAAAGAAGTTATTCTTTTTACAGCTATGTGGTGGCTCCCATATCACCTCTCTCTCTCTCTCTCTCTAAAGGAAGTATAGTCTATTATTTGAGGCTTGAGCTACAGCTGCCTCCTTGCCCGATGTAAAACACAATGAGGAGACAGGTCCCAAGTTTACCTCAGCCAGTAGAAATTTAAGCCCATGATTTTGACATCACTAATAACTTCACGTTCACCATCAAAACAAATGAGCTAAACAGGCACCTGTAAAGCCAGGAGAATGTAACAGACAGCTGTGCTCTGACTGCCTGTTGTTTTGTGATTGAGTGCTGTTTTGATGCTAAAGTATCTCCACGCTGAGAAGATCTAGTATGGCACGACCTGTGCATGTGCGCGTGTGAGAATGTGCGTGTACACGTGTGCAGCTTGGCCTTTTGAAGTGTGCTCCAGAGGGTTGCAATCTACGCAGATTGTGGCATCAATCAGGTCGTGCCACGTTGATGTAATCTGCCAGGTCACCACTTCTCATTCGGGCCACGCTGGATCCTCTCCCAGCTAATGTCACAGCCCTGAGCCAACCTGATGAAGCCTCAACCTCCCTACTCACTCATCCACCCGTCACACTATCCACTTTTTCCAACTCCTACACATTCACTAACATACTATTTAAATATCCCATCTGTTCAGTATGTTGGTAATTGGATTAATTTACCAGAATATAGCAGTTTGTGCTGTAAATAAAAGAGGAATGGCTTGGGTTGCCCAATTTTAATGGCCGTGTGAGGATTTAGCTACACATATTGGAACCTTTAACACTGGAGGCTAGGTCCAGAAACCTGCAGAAGAACGCAGAGTAAATAATTACAAGAACTGCAATCCAACAGCGACTGTTACACCTGGCTGATCTGGACCATGATTTTTGGAGACGTGACAAGAATAACTTTTCTCCTCTTGAAGTTATCCTTTGTGTTCGCTCCTTCAATGAGTGCAGATTGCTTGCTGGGATGCAATTCTGTATATAATAGGACCACAGTGAGATGACCATTATGCATAGGAGAGTCAGAGAGGACCCGTTCATCTCAAGCAATATTACAGCTAGATGCAAACTTCCACTTGAAAACCACAGGCACACACACACCATCAGCTGGAATTCTTTAACAATGGAGTTGTAAATGGTAGAACTCTTAGGAACACGAACATTCAGACGGATCTGAGCATGCAGGTCCACAGTTCCCTGAAAGTGGCAACACAGGTAACCAAGGCAGCATGTGGCATGCTTGCCTTCATCCCCGGGGCATGGAGTGCAAGAGTTGGCAAAACAGGTTGCAGCTACATAAAGCAGTTATATGTCTGAAGAAACGTTCCGACCCGAAATGTTGACTTTCCTCTTCCTCTGATGCTGCCTGGCCTGCTGTGCCCTTCCAGTTGCACATGGCGTTATCTCGGACTCCAGTATCTGCAATTCTTACTATCTTTATATAAAATCCTTGTAGGCCACATTTGGAGTATTATGTGCAGTTTTGGTCGCCACACTACCAGAAGGATGTGGAAGTTTTGGAGAAAATACAGAGAAGGTTCACCAGGATGTTGTCTGGTCTCCAGGGCATTGACTATGAGGAACGGTTAACAAGACTAGGATGGTTTTCACTGGAAAGACAGTGGCTGACAGGAGACCTGATAGAAGGTCTGCAAAATTATGAGAGGCAGAGTCAAGGCGGGCAGTCAGAGGCTTTTCCCCAGGGTTGAAGTTTCAATTACAAGGGGGCACGGGTTCAAGGTCAAGAGGGGAAAGTTTAAGGGAGATGTACAATGGAAGTTTTTCCGTGCAGAGAGCGGTAGCAGCCTGGAATGCACTGCCGGAAGAGGTGGTGGAAGCGGGCACAATGAAGACATCTAAGAGGCACCGAGCTGGGTACACAAATAGGGAGGGAATAGAGAGATACAGATCAAAAAATGGCAGGTTTGCTTTTAGATTAGTTAGGGCATGATGTCAGCACAGTCTTGAAGGGCCAAAGGGCTGTACTTTTTCATTTGTTCATTTGAGATGAAATTGGAAGATTTATTGAAACATGTAATATGTCGTCACACTCCAGTGCTATTGAGTTAGAGAAGATATTAAGAAATAACCAAAGTATAACAAAAAAAAGAGCTCTTCATTTTTGTGCTTGCTCAACATTAGGCGCTGGTGTGCGGTTTCCATGATGGGCATGGGACCTAAAACTCCACCTGTAGCACAGTCTACTACGAGAGTCTCACTCCAGGGCCACCATCGCTACTACTGCTCTGCTGCCAGGACCATCACACCTGGGTACCATGCTGCTGCTGCCGCCATCAATCCACCAGGAGTACCTATTAGGACTTACCCTATTGCCACGGCTGGAGCTCTATGTCCCAATTCCAAAGCTAACCACAGATGCCACCCTGCCATCACCACCATGTTGAAAACGGATGCCACTACCACAAGTCCTGCCCCGGACTCACCTACACAGTCGCCATACTCCAGTGCCATCTCTTGCAGCTGGGCCCACACCTGCTGCTGTCGGTTCAGCTGCAGCCGAGCTCCCCCACGGCAAAAGGTAGGAAAAATACCTAACTTGCTGTCAAAGCAGTTTCCAGACGCAAGAGTTGAAGTTTGTAATTTGGGTCATGACAGGAGACGTTCCTGTCTCACAGTTCGACACTTTGCACCTTTAAATCCCACCCAGACAGCAATTTCCATCACCAGCATTGACAACGTGCACACTTCTCTCCACAGTTCTGTCCTGCCCTTTCAGTGACTCAATTTGTTGGCCTCCCTAATCCAATGGTAATTGAAACCAAATGCAGCCCATACAACCACCATCCAGTCAAGTGCAGGAATCTCTGAACCAGGTCATCAAGATCCTATAATGCAAACGAGAGATCAAAGATGGGGCCTTCCTGCTCTACCCGATTCAACAAATCACAACAATCAACCTCAGAAAATGATGCTGATCTAGAGAGAAAAGAATGGTCCAAGGTTTTGAGATTTGGAGGAGGGAGATTAAAATCTACACCAAGAAATTAGATTAGATAAGATTCCCTACAGTGTGGAAATAGGCCCTACGGCCCAACAAGTCCACACTGCCCTTTGGAGCATCCCACCCAGACCCATCCCCCTAAACACTACAGGCAATTTAGCATGGCCAATCCACCTAGCCCGCTAATCTTTGGACTGTGGGAGGAAACTGGAGCACCTGGAGGAAACCCACGCAGACATGCGAAAAATGTGCAAACTCCGCACAGACAGTTGCCCAAGGCTGGAATTGAACCTGGGTCCCTGGCACTGAGAGGCTGCAGTGCTAACCACTAAGCCACCGTGCCACCCCAATCTTGTGCAAAGGGTTCTACATCTTCTGGTTAGAAACATTTAGTGGTGTATCATTGGAACAAATGATTTTGCAGCGGGATTAGACCAATGCTTTGAATCAACAACCACCAATTAATTAAAGAACAGGATATTTCATTGTGGTCTCAACACATTTTATGTCTTCCCTACATTGTCCTGGACTGCCTGAGCTAATCAAACTTTATCTAACTTTGCTTTGAAAAATTCCAGTGAAACATCAGTGTAGGAAGTGAATGAACAAACTTGCTGACACTTAAGGAGTAATCACATTTTATATTTTTAGCTCCAGAGACAGATATATTCAAAGAGAGTCAACGGTTCATTGTATCCTCAATCTGTTGTATCACAGAACTACAATGCAGGACAAAATCTTCCTGTAATATAAGAAATTGGAACAGCAGAAGGCCATCTGGCTGCTCAAACCAGCTGCACCATTCAATAGGATCATTGCTGATCCAGCATTCCTCACATCCACTTTCTTGACCCTTGCCTATAACCCACAATTTCCCTATTGATCAAGAATTTGTCAGAGCCTGAAATATACGCAAGGACTCTGCTCCCTAAGCTCTGTGTCAAGGAGTTCCAGAGAGCTCTGCACTCAGAAGAAATTCATCCTCATCTCAGTCTAAACTTGGTGCTCCTATATTCTGAGACTATGCCCTCTAAACTCTCGACATGAGAGGAAACATCCTCTCAGCATTTAGCCTATCAAGTTCCTTAAGAATCCCTTATGCTTCAATGCAATCACCTCTCATTCTTCTAAACTCCAGTGAGTACAGTCCCGAACTGTGCAGTTTTTGCTCACAAGGCAATCCTTCAGCATCAGGGATCGTCCTAGTGAACCTTCTCTGAACCGCCTCCAATGAAATGATATCTTTCCTTAAATAAGGGACCAAAACTGTTTACAATACTCTGGATGTGGTCTCACCAGCACCTTGTATGATTCCAATAAAACTTCCCTGTGCTTATACTCCAAACCTCTCGAAATAATGGCCCACATTCCATTAGCCTTCCTGATTACCTGTTGTACCCGCACACCAGCATTCTGTGTTTTGTGCACAAGTACCCCCAAATCCCTTTGTGCTGCAGCTTTCTGCATTTAATTAAAATTCTGTTCTTTCATTCTCCCTTTCAAATGAACAACTTCTCATTTTCCTATAGTACCCTGCATTTCACAACTTTTTGCCCTTTTACTTAGCCTCACAATATTTCCCTGTGAACTATTTTCTATCCCCCTTCACAACCTGCTTTTCCATCTATTTCAGCATTGTCTGTAAATTTGGCTACGGTACATTTGTTTCCTTCCTCCCTGTCATTTAAAAATATTGTAAACAGTTGTGGTCCCAATACTGGTTCTCCAACCAAGTCAAGATGAGGGAGCAGTGAGAGTCGTATTTGCATGCATTAGCATTCCATTACGGCTGTGTTTGCTGATGCTCATGTTTGTGTGCAATGTGCTGATTTAAATCACGTGCATAGGTTTTCAGGGACTGGGGCATTGGTCTGGTATGGGGGTGGAAAATCAGGACACAGGAGGAGACACAGAGAGAGAGACAGGAACGAGACAGTGACAATTGTTGAAAGTCAGACTATGTACCTGATGTTGTGATCTAGACTGAACCCCCTTAAAACATAATTGAGGAGATAACTGTAAGGTGTTACGTACCATATTTAAGCAAAACGGACTTTAACGGACTTTATTCTTACACCACAGTTAAAGCACAAACAAAACCAGAATTGGTATTACTTGAGCTATATAAAAATAACATATTATTTTAACTACTACTTCTCATTAATTGTGCCAATATAGTAGCATTCTATAATCACACCCTTAGCAAAGGCAAGTTCAGCAAAACAGATTTCCCTCACTTGATATCTTCTCCAGCCCCGGAGCAGGAACACTGACAGAATGAATCTAGAAGAAGGGACACTCAAGCTTTTGCATCAGCAGACAGCGAGCTGTATCTACAACCTCAGTTCCAAAACTCCAACCTCAATGATTGAAAACAAAAACTAAAACCCTAGGTCTAGGTGAGCCTGACTCCATTCACTCATGCTTCTTTTGTCTATGGAGCAGACACCTCGGCACCAGATTGACAACATCCTCTTCAAAAGAAAGAAGACAGCCTAAAGACACATGTCATTACATTGATGACTCAGCTTGCTCCCTGCAGCTCTGGGCTGCCTTTGTGATAGCAGTTCCCAACATCTCAGGTCACACACCTGGGTTAACAAATCCCCCCCCCCCCCCCATTAACAGACATTAGCATCAGATACATACATGTCTTGCCTTAGCCTTGTGGCACATTTCTGACCTACTTACACATCAATACTGTATTTTGGAACCTTTCATTGTAACATTGCTGCCAGGAGACACTCCACGCAGGGATGGGCACCCGTGTCAGGGACTGGATTATGGTGCATCGCAGGCTGCTCCCCACTCACTCACTTTGCACCTTGATGTTCACAGCATTTCTGCCTTGCTTTTTTTGCATTGTGCTTTGTCAGCCAGAACAAAAATGCCGTGAGTACTTCTGTTTAGTACTACCAGAAACTTGTCTTGGTTGTCAGCAATGATCAGTCAAGGGGATGGAAATGACACTGTGGTACAGTGCTATGTCAGTCTCATTCCTACACTATGTGCCTGTGGGTGCATGCACCAAACCCATGCATGTGCTTCAAGTGAACTACCAGGTCTTGGGTAGGGTATGTTTTGCCTATCTAAGCCTGCAGACTCTACCTGTCAGCAATATGGGACCTTTCAACAGCAATTGCGTTAATCAGGCACTTTCACAGTACAGGCTGAAGTCATCCATTATCACAGTGGCCTATATGTGAAATACATACTTTGTCAAACAGTGTGGGCTACACATCCTGGCCACAAGCAATCTTGGCCATGCCAGTCATTGCAGATTGATCACAGTCATCTTTGTGAAGCAGAAGAAAGCACAGGCGACTAGAAATGCCACCTGTGGGCCATAATTCACAAAGACAGTGCAAGATCTTATGTACTGCACAAGGGCATGGAGTGGATTTCCGCTCTCAAGTGAATATCCTTTCACACACACTGGCTTATCATTTGCTCCACTATGGCCCTGTTTGAAAAATGGGCTGCACTGCATTGACATTTGACCTCAGTCAGGGACTTGCATAATGGAGTAATCAGCAAAGGGCACAGAGGGTAAGGCTTAGAGACAGTAGGAGCTGCCGATGCTGGAGTCTGAGATAACATGTTGTGGAGCTGAAGGAACACAGCAGGCCAGGCAGCATCAGAGGAGCAGGAAAGCTGAGGTTTTGGACCTGAAACATCAACTTTCCTGCCCCTTTGATGTTGCCTGGCCAGCTGTGTTCCTCCAGCTCCACACCTTTTTATCTCAGAGGGTAAGGCCCTGTCTCCCGGTGATGTGGGAAATGGGGACCAAGATATCAGTGAACACACAGCACTTACTGTCTCGCACAGTTGTGCAATATGGCTTGTGTTACATTAATTGCAATAAGGTTCCAATGTCAATAGGTCCATGCAGAGACATTCCACTGCCCTCCTTACCAAATCCTCTATATCCCACTACATAGAGGAGTACGTTAAACCATCAAGGGTTGGATGGTTATTGGCAGACAAGGCTTTACTCTCTGTGTCCTTTGCTGATTACTTCATTACGCAAGTCCCCAACTGAGGTCAAATGTCGATATAATGCAGCCCATTTTTTTAAAAGAGGGCCATCATGGAGCAGATGATAGCCCAGTTACAATGGAGGTTCAGATGCTTGGAACAGTTGGAAGCTGGGCTTGCACTACAGTACAGACAGAGTATGCTGAGTAATCTGAGATCCTGATGGTGTGCACAACTGGAACAGGCAAAGAGGGGGATGTGCTGCACTCTAGGAGAGCAGCAGCTGTTTCCCGAAGAGGAAGAAGACGACACTGAGCAGGAGAAATGTCACCTTCAACATGACCGAATCTCAGCGGTGGTGCAACATGTCAGACAGGATTTAATTGACACTTGGCTCCATTAGATAAGACTTGGGTGCACTGATTATTGTAAATATAAATTTGTTACTGCTCAGAAAATGTGTGGACCCTGTCTGTCCTTAGCGGCAGATGTATCTTCCACTGGTTTGTTTTTTTTTGGCTTTTGCTGTTTCCAAATAAAAGCAATGGTTTTCAACAGTTAAAAAGCTTTCCAGTATGTGATGGTCCCACATCGAACAATGAGTATGTGTTATAGAAACTGGGCACAGGGAAATGAATAGACAGTAACCCTTTAGACAGGGCTCATGGATGTGCAGTTTGGTTCTTAGGTTGTCGTACATTCGTAAATGTGCTCTTGCGTTTACAATGAAAGGTTAGCTACACCATCTAATGTGCCCTTAGAAGCATCGAGTTCTGTTCCCACTACGTAGACAGTGAAAGCCAACACCCAGCTGGACATTAAAAATGGCATTCCCATTAAAAATTCCAATGGAAATGATGGGAAGTCCTGGCAGTGGCAAGTACTTCTGCCGCCAGCAAGGAAAACAGAACGGGTGGGACACCATAGAGGTGCAGTGCGAAGGTAATGGAGTGTGTTTCGGACAGCAGTCCCAGAAAATTCACTCAATCACATGGAGACAAATGCTCCATGAACATTGACACTTTGCTGATTTCAGCCCACCCTGTCCATCTGGCCTAACTTAAAAAAAAAGCAAAGTAAAGCAGGGGAAAAAGAGTAAATTATTGGACAGTTAGATACAGTTTCTGGCACATACAGCTGTTCAATTAAAAGGCTTTGCTTAAAAGTATTTTTAAAACATTTCGATAGCGAGAAGATAATGTCAAATAAAAATAAATTGTTAAATCCAAAAATATAATTTCAGCAAAGAACACTTTAGAAGAAATAATTCATCTATCTGAACTTCCCATGAATTATATCATTGAGTATAAAGGTTTATTATGAAAGTTACTGGGTGTCTTTAAGTGATCCATGAAAACTGCTGAAAAATATAATTAAAGCGTCAACAAATTAAATGTAGAGATTTTTGGTCACATATCTTACCTCTTCAGTTTCCATAACTGCTCTGGCACACTCGTGAGCTTGATAGAGCTCATGTCGACGGTCAACCATGCTCTGGAAACGAGGCTGCTGCTTTACTGGGTCCTCATTACCAAAACTCGGAGACTGTGTTTTAGGGACTGGCTTGACATTATCTACAAAGATGAAAGGTTTGAAGATGGACCTGAAGCAAACAGATCAGTTTTTTTTTTAGTATTGGAACAGTCTCGTTTCAGTCTGCTACACAACTCTAGGAAATACTGTGTACACATAATGCAAGTGAAAATCTGTCAGCAATTTGCACAAGTTTTATGATACTCTAAAATTATCTATTAACATTGAACAAATGCATTTCTGAGTACTGTGTCCAAGCTTGCCCCATGAGATGGAATTATAAACATTGAAGATTCTGCTATAACAGGGAGGGTGGCAAAATCCAAGTCTCATTACTGGAATATCAACAGAGTTACAGCACAACTTTCATGTGGTCAGCAAAGTACCGGTATTATTGGTACCGACATTTAACCATTAAACATTTTCTTTAAAATTGGTTTAATTCCAGAATATCATCAGACAACCACCTGAAGAGAAATTTCAAAATTTAAAGGACAACTGCACTACTGCTTTTATATCAGAGAATCTCTGAAGGTATTAGAATTTAAAATAGCACTGGGTTATTTTAAGTACACAATTATTTTTCTTCCTCTAGAACTGAGCAGCTCAGTTGGACTTCATCTATCATCATAGAAGTTAATTGAGTTTACAGAACAGTCTAGTTTTATGGATGGTCAGGAGGAAGACTGAGCTTGCACCTCTTTGTGTGGTATTTTCTTTTAATATTTGTTGCAGCTCTTTTACAACAGAATATAGCCCAATGTCTTGGCACAATTTAGCTTTGGAATTTAGGCAAGTGATGGCAGAAAACAGATACTCTGACTTACACAATAGACTGAAAAATACCACAATTAGTTACACATAAGATAGAAAAGTACATCAAACAATCTAGAATAGCTGCAGCAAAGCCAAGACATCATACAGACTCCAAATAATAATTGTGCACCTGGTTAAATACATTACTGACAGGTCTTGAGATTTCAAAATGTTAAAACACAATAAAATAAACCATCACATCTTGAACAATCTCAATTCGGGGGATTGGTGGTGGTGAGAAAATTCTGCAGTTCTGCGTTCTTTAAATTGACAGAGGCTGTTTTATCTATTGATCGCCGAATCTCAGAATTATAGGATTGTTACAGCTTGGAAGAAAGCCATTTGGCCTATTGTTTCTGTTCTAGCTCCCTACATAAAGACCAGGTGCCTTCAGCTCCCTTCTTCCTGGAACCCTGCAAGTTCATCCTTTTCAGATATCAATCTAATTCTCTGTTGGATGTTTCAATTGAGTCTGCCTTCCCCATACTCAGGCAGGGCAGTGCATCCGAGACATCAACCATTCGCTGCATTAAAAAAATTTTCATAGTGCTTTTTCTTCTTTTGTCAATTACTTTAAAACTGTGCCCTCCAGCTTTCAATCTTTTCCCAAGTGGGAACTGTTTGTCAAATCTACACTGTCTAGACCCGTCATGATTTATTAAATCTCCTCTCAGCTTTTTCTCCAAGAACAGTCCTGTCTTCTCCAATCTATTTTTGTTGCCACAATTCCTCATTGCTGGAATCTTTCTTACAAAGACTGGAATGCCTACTTATGCTTGGATGTAGCATTCAAATTTTATTAGGATCACTGTAAGTGCTAAAAGCATAAGTGTACTTCTTCAATAATAAAATGCTAGCCAAACTTTGTGGTTTCTGAGGCTTTGAACCATGAAATACATAAATGGAACAGAAGATCATGTGGCAGTTTGAACCTCTACCTATTACAGGTCATGGAACAAGGATTTCGGGGTTTTGGTTCTGAATGGCCTTATTTTTTATCTTAACCTTAATCATGACATTGGGCTTTGAAACATATTACTGCTTGTCAGCCAAATAATAACATTTTCACTTGTGTATAACACACTGCGTGGCATTGTCACATAATTCCTAATTGGACAATAGCAGAGTCGGGTGGAAGGTAATTAAATAATGCCCAAAGTTATGGCACTTCAAGCAAAAGTTACATCTACATCCACTTAATGCTCAAGTTTCTGTCCTACCAGACTGATTCAAAATTCCATTCACCCCAAGCAGTCTCCAATTGGAAAACTGGGACCATTCCATGATAGAGGGAATGCTTCACTATCTTTAAGCTGGGGCATAAAGGAAAGTTGCTGTAATGGAGGAGGCATAGGGGTGCTTATTACCCACTCTGTAATGCAGAACATTAGGCACGCAGGGTCACATTAATCCACTAATAATGCCCCACAGCTGCAATGCCTCACTCAGTTCTGTTTCTCTTATTAATGCTACAAATATCTGTATTTGTTTTAATAGAATTCAAATTTAGTCTTTTAATCTGTGCTTGGTGCTCAACCAGTTTGGAATAGCAGAGACACAAAAGGTCAGCTGCAGTGGCAGCATGTAGGAAGGTGTGTCGGCCAGTGGGAAAGTTGACTGGCAAGAGATTTGCTCCAAAATAGTATTCATCAGGTCACACAACCCTATGTCGGTGAGAGTAAAACCACGTTAATATCAATATACAATGTCATGCACAAATACCAGCCTCATTTTAAGGAATTTCAGTTTAATGTGCTTTTAATGGGGCAACTTAAAGGGAGGATGCATTGTAATTAACAAGAATTAACTCTAGTAGCCATTATCCTTCCCCTAAATTATCTCGACACCAAAAGTCAAATTTCCCCATTTAAGACTTGACAGTTCCTGTCCCAACCAATTATGCATGTGTGTTGTCATTAAATATCCAACTGTGTTGAGACTAAATTTTGATATCACTTCATTCAGTTGATCTTGTCCTCAGTTGCAGACTGAATGCGCATTTTCAATTAAAGAATGCAAATATCCGAGATCAATATAAAGACAGACTTTTAAAAATAACTTACTCCTTGCACACATTTTTACTTTTCTACTTTTCTGGTAGTCTTGTTTTTTGTGGAATTTTCACAATGACATTTATCTTTCACTTTCTCCTTCACATTTCTTTAGGCACTGATCAAATTGTACTTCTACATCTCACCAGCACCTTGTCAAGCTGCCACTATTCACTTCGGTCTTATAGAATCAGCTGGCTGTGTGAACACTGACAGGCCTCACACACACATACACATACACCTAATTCTGATTCCGGCCTCACTTGGCATCCACACAGCGTAGTTTCAGGAGTTAACTTTATTCAGTAGCAGGAATGCTGGCTAAATTTCCCCTCCCTGATCCAAGGATTTGGAAACCAGCTATTGTTCAGTTGAAAATAAAAATACTGGATCTGGTACCATTGTGGTCTGTATGGGTCAGTTTCTCAATGTCAAGCTGGAGGAGGCCAACACCTAGTCACCGTGAGTTAAAAAAATAATGTACACAAACCATGGAAGTAGACATGTCGAAGAAATGGTTACATCTATCAGAGATAATGGGAACTGCAGATGCTGGAGATTCCAAGATAATAAAATGTGAGGCTGGATGAACACAGCAGGCCAAGCAGCATCCCAGGAGCACAAAAGCTGACGTTTCGGGCCTAGACCCTTCATCAGAGAGGGGGATGGGGGGAGGGAACTGGAATAAATAGGGAGAGAGGGGGAGGCGGACCGAAGATGGAGAGTAAAGAAGATAGGTGGAGAGGGTGTAGGTGGGGAGGTCGGGAGGGGATAGGTCAGTCCAGGGAAGACGGACAGGTCAAGGAGGTGGGATGAGGTTAGTAGGTAGCTGGGGGTGCGGCTTGGGGTGGGAGGAAGGGATGGGTGAGAGGAAGAACCGGTTAGGGAGGCAGAGACAGGTTGGACTGGTTTTGGGATGCAGTGGGTGGGGGGGAAGAGCTGGGCTGGTTGTGTGGTGCAGTGGGGGGAGGGGATGAACTGGGCTGGTTTAGGGATGCAGTAGGGGAAGGGGAGATTTTGAAACTGGTGAAGTCCACATTGATACCATTAGGCTGCAGGGTTCCCAGGCGGAATATGAGTTGCTGTTCCTGCAACCTTCGGGTGGCATCATTGTACACAGGCCCCAAACCCCACCTCTTCCTCCGGTACATTGATGACTGTATCGGCGCCGCCTCTTGCTCCCCAGAGGAGCTCGAACAGTTCATCCACTTCACCAACACCTTCCACCCCAACCTTCAGTTCACCTGGGCCATCTCCAGCACATCCCTCACCTTCCTGGACCTCTCAGTCTCCATCTCAGGCAACCAGCTTGTAACTGATGTCCATTTCAAGCCCACCGACTCCCACAGCTACCTAGAATACACCTCCTCCCACCCACCCTCCTGCAAAAATTCCATCCCCTATTCCCAATTCCTCCGCCTCCGCCGCATCTGCTCCCACGATAAGACATTCCACTCCCGCACATCCCAGATGTCCAAGTTCTTTAAGGACCGCAACTTCCCCCCCACGGTGATTGAGAACGCCCTTGACCGCGTCTCCCGCATTTCCCGCGACACATCCCTCACACCCCGCCCCCGCCACAACCGCCCCAAGAGGATCCCCCTCGTTCTCACACACCACCCTACCAACCTCCGGATACAACGTATTATCCTCCGACACTTCCGCCATTTACAATCCGACCCCACCACCCAAGACATTTTTCCATCCCCACCCCTGTCTGCTTTCCGGAGAGACCACTCTCTCCGTGACTCCCTTGTTCGCTCCACACTGCCCTCCAACCCCACCACACCCGGCACCTTCCCCTGCAACCGCAGGAAATGCTACACTTGTCCCCACACCTCCTCCCTCACCCCCATCCCAGGCCCCAAGATGACATTCCACATTAAGCAGAGGTTCACCTGCACATCTGCCAATGTGGTATACTGCATCCACTGTACCCGGTGCGGCTTTCTCTACATTGGGGAAACCAAGCGGAGGCTTGGGGACCGCTTTGCAGAACACCTCCGCTCAGTTCGCAACAAACAACTGCACCTCCCAGTCGCAAACCATTTCCACTCCCCCTCCCATTCTCTTGATGACATGTCCATCATGGGCCTCCTGCACTGCCACAATGATGCCACCCGAAGGTTGCAGGAACAGCAACTCATATTCCGCCTGGGAACCCTGCAGCCTAATGGTATCAATGTGGACTTCACCAGTTTCAAAATCTCCCCTTCCCCTACTGCATCCCTAAACCAGCCCAGTTCATCCCCTCCCCCCACTGCACCACACAACCAGCCCAGCTCTTCCCCCCCACCCACTGCATCCCAAAACCAGTCCAACCTGTCTCTGCCTCCCTAACCGGTTCTTCCTCTCACCCATCCCTTCCTCCCACCCCAAGCCGCACCCCCAGCTACCTACTAACCTCATCCCACCTCCTTGACCTGTCCGTCTTCCCTGGACTGACCTATCCCCTCCCGACCTCCCCACCTACACCCTCTCCACCTATCTTCTTTACTCTCCATCTTCGGTCCGCCTCCCCCTCTCTCCCTATTTATTCCAGTTCCCTCCCCCCATCCCCCTCTCTGATGAAGGGTCTAGGCCCGAAACGTCAGCTTTTGTGCTCCTGGGATGCTGCTTGGCCTGCTGTGTTCATCCAGCCTCACATTTTATTATCTTGGTTACATCTATCCTTTGGTTATATCTACTACCCTTCACTAAAGGCCAGCCAATAAGTTCATTACAAAGAACAAACCTTGCAGGATTGGGAGTGGCTGTGAAGAAGTGGATGCATGGTGAGCTGCTGCCCTGGGGAAGGATGGACACCATGCTCCCTGTAATAAGGTAAGAATTCAGATCCATGCTGTTTTTGTTACGCAGCACATTCATCATCGTTTGCATCGTGATGCTTCCTAGTGATAAGATATTTTGAAACCAATAGTTAGCAGAGACAATAATTACCATGTAATTCAAAATGCCATCTGAATACACTTTGTTGTTAGAAACTTCCAGTCTCTGCTAATATTAAGTTCATTATTAATATATTATTACATGAAACATTAGCTTTATAAGGCAGAATTTCTAACATTCCACTCATGGAAAATACCCCATGCACATTGTTATAACATATTTGACATAAAAGTTGCCTTCGATCCACCGAGTACATATTTTATTGTTCCAATCTCAGGACAGGAATGCCATAAGAGAAAAAACAAAATCACTGCATTAAAAACAAATTACAAGACATGGGTTTTGCTGGTAAAGCCAGCAGAGACTGCTCATCCCTATTTGTCCACAAGATGATCATGGTGACTCATCTTGAACTGTTGCAGTCCATGTGGTGTTATTAGTTAGAGCATTCCAGGCTTTTGATGAAATAGAAAGTGTCCAAAATGAGGATGCAGTAAATTGATTGCTATAAACACCTTGCTTGATATTCCTATTCAGCAACTTCACCTTGTGTGGAGAGGAGCAGTGCTGACCCCATGCTAAGATTGAAAGTTTCACTCTATAGTAGGTGAAAATCTCTAAACAGAAGCAGAAAGTATAGTGTGGTGGGAATTAATGGATCTGCAGCAAGTAATTTGACTCTAGCTTCTGCTGCAGGAGACCAAGTTCGAAAATGCAAGTCAGATACCAAATAACACTGCAATAGTATGTGCAGAAATGCTTCTTGATACTCAATTGCATGGCTCTCTCCACCTGCCTGTATAAAATTCAGTATTCAGCACTGTAGATCAGGTGTAAGATGTAAAAAGTGCAATTCAATTCTGCTATCATGCTCTACTTAACAGCAAAGTTCTCTTAATTTCTTAAATAGTCCAAATGCAGTTATATCTTCTCTACCTAACTAACCAGCCATTACACTGCAAAATTTTAAACATCCCTTGAAATACAAACTATATGATGCTGAATAAACAGTCACCAATCCCACAAACCCATCACAAGGCTTTTACCCACCTGCATGTTTTTGTAGAAGTTCCTTGCCAGCACAATGGTGATCCAAATCCTCATCTCCACCTGGTACGGAGAAAACTGCACTAAAGTTGAATTCTTCCTCTCTATTCCACCAGCCCTGATTCTGGGCATAACTTCGAAGCTCAGGGTGCTCTGCATCAATGTTGGTGGTTATAGACAATTGATTACAAAGGCTTCTCAAGCCCTCTACACACAAAACAGATAAACACAAAAACTTTATATTAATGGCTGGCTCTTGTAGAAAAAAAAATTGTGCATACTGTGAACTTTAAAACAGAGACTTAAATTGTCACATTTGAGTCCAAGAGTTGGCAGGTCATGTTACAGTTGTACAAGACTTCGGTTCAGCCACAGTTAGAGTACTGTGTGCAGTTCTGGTCGCCACATGACCAAAAGGATGTGGGCACTTTGGAGAGGGTGCAGACGAGGTTCACCAGGATGCTGCCTGGTATGGAGGGTGCTAGCTATGAAGAGAGGTTGAGTAGATTAGGGTTATTCTCATTAGAAAGACGGAGATTGAGGGGGGACCTGATTGAGGTCTACAAAATCATGAGGGGTATAGACAGGGTGGATAACGAGAAGCTTTTTCCCCCCAGAGTGTGGGACTCAATTACTAGGGGTCATGAGTTCAAAGTGAGAGGAGGAAAGTTTAAGGGAGATATGCGTGGAAAATTCTTTACGCAGAGGGTGGTGGGTGCCTGGAATGCATTGCCAGTGGAGGTGGTAGACGCAGACACGTTAGTGTCTTTTAAGATATATCTGGGCAGGTACATGGATGGGCGGGGAGCAAATGGACACAGACCCTTAGAAAATAAATGACAGGTTAGACAGAGGATCTCAATCGGCACAGGCTAGGAGGACCGAAGGGCCTGTTCCTGTGCTGTAATTTTCTTTGTTCTTTGTACTGTTTATATGGACTGGTTGTTAAATGGCTGTTATACATTGAGTAGTGAGAAAAAAAATCTTTTTAGGTTCAATGCCAGATCATTCTCATCTAGGAAGATTAGAATTCACCAGTAGGGTGTAACATATTAGTATGGAAAGAGGTTTGGTTAGAAAACAGAGTGAGAACAAATGGGTCCTTTAGGTTTGGCTTCAACAAGGTTCAGTGCTGGGGCCTCACCTATTTGTAAGTGATCTTAAATGACTTTGATGAAGAGGCTGAGTGTAATGTAAGATCAACAATTTGAATATAAAGTTAGGTGGGAAACTCAGATGTAAAGATGTGGATACATGGGGGGCAGGATTTTCCTTGTGTGCACCCTGACCACCACCAACAGACTCAAATGGATGCAACAGGTCATAAACTCTGGGGGGACCCGCAATTTTAAGCAGCAAATTAATGGCCAAAGGGTGAGATCGCTGTCCGGCCAGGAAGGCTCCAGAAACCCAAGCAGGGCATTCCCACTTGAAAGCAGGATGTCACAGCACGTGATTTAGAGAGTCAGAAGGCACTTCGAAATGGAAGCAGCCTCTCTCGAGCTTCTTATATCGCCCAGGGCAGGCCGTAGCTCATGTTGCGCTCACAGGTAAGGCAGCCTTCTGAGTTTGTCTTCAACGCTGTCCTTCAGGGAGCTCCGCTGCTGGAAGGCCACTCCTTTGAGAGGTTAACTAGTCCCTGCTATCTCCGAGAAGCTGCAGGATTGCTGACAAATCCTAGTTGGTCTCCTTCAACGAGCCCTAAGCCACCACAGCAGGAGAGTGGGTAGCTCTGCCTTCCATGCCCAGTTTCTGGGCCAATGCCCTGTGAGCGGGATGGAGCCCGTGAACCCATACGCAGACGGGGTAGGTCGGGGGAGGGGGCTGCGGGGGAAATTTTTTCATATCTGCCTGCATCTGGCCCCAGCTCCAACTAGGTCCGAACATTTGGTGCAAGAAGTCTTTGAAGGGGACTCAGATAAGTTTCGGAAGTTGATCGCGCCGGCAGATGACATAAACATAGAGGATTTTTTAAAAAAACAAAGTATTATTTCACACCGTGCGAGTTTCATTGCAAGGCCAGTATTTGTTGGCCCTCCTAAATTACCTTTGAAAATGTAGTGTCAAGCAGCTTTCCTGAACCACTGTGCTCCATACGGTGAAGCTGTCACAAACAGGAGTGTTAGGGAGGGAGCGTCAAGATTTTGACCCAGTGACACGGAAGGAATGGCGATATTGTTTAACACAGCATGACAAAGGGCTGTAGATTTTCAGTTATTGAGTACATTCAAGGCCAGTGCTGAAAGGCTTTCAGATTCTTCAGGGGTCAAGCCACACTGGGATTGAGCAGCAAGTGTGGTCAAGTTTAAGGATCAGCTGTTAACTTATTGAAGGGTGAAACAGACTTTTGGCCTTCAATTGCTGCTATGTCGTATGCTCTAATATAATCCTGATTTGATCCTTTTTGTCTGTAATACTTATTTTAGCTTGCTGCACTCTCTCTTTTTAACCAATGATCCTAAACAGGTCTATAATGATTTTGTTACCACACAGTTAAAGTTGAAAATAGGACGTAGAACTGCTAATTGCTATTTACCAATCCCTGTTGGAAATAAATAAATTGTCCACACCTCAATCAATTTCAAAAGCAAAATCCATTGCAACTGGCGCAAAAATTAGGGCAAATGTGGAACTAACTACAGTCACTTCATAAATCATGTTATTAACACTGAATTATAATTTAGACTAGAAATGCAAGCAGCTTTTTGACTACAGATAATGTAATGAGACTAGTAAAAATAATCCAGGTTTCCAATAGGCATCAGACCCCCTGAGTACTTTAATGCCAATTTCAACACTGTACTAAAAATTGTGGTCCATACATCATCAAGTTTCCTCTTGCAGGAAACAGATTCCAGATATGTATAATTTTGCACGTGTTCAGTGTGAAAAGCATTTCACCTTGATGCTGAAAAAGTGTGATGTAAACATACTTTAAGAACCCGTTTTAGTACAGAACTATCAATTCTAAAGAGCTCACACATGAAGTCTATTATTGGATATTTTAAAATGCTGCTGCCATTAATGCCCAAGGAAGCAAGACACTTTTTAAAATCAATCATATTTTTGTAACAACTACTGGTACCTTGAAATGCTCACAGTGAAAATTTCATTTGAAAAGCGTGCATTGTTAGGTTGCCAACTACCTACACTCAAAATTTTCCATTGATTTGTGGATGCTGTGTCAGTCTTCTATGCATGAATGTTGTTATTTTATCACAGCTATCTCTGATACAACATGTAAGTTGATCCAAGACAGCAAGTCAAAATGCAGGTGCTTACGACCCTGGAGTTAAGAAAGTGACTGTTTGATCAAAGAATGGAGTTGATCACAGAATGAATGTTACACTTGCTTGACATTATGAGCGCTGTACAAATAAGTGGCACAATCTATTTGACAGCTGAGAAATTCAGGAAACACTGCTTTGCTTTCATGCATTGCTGTGGGCAACTAAGATAACATCATTGAAATTTCATGTGTGGACGACTTCTGACTTATTTTGATGCATATGTCTACCACGTATATAATGGTGAGTTGGCACTGCACTGCATCAATCATTCTTCGTATGGATGGTTTTTGTGGCAATCATTAAACCAAATGAAAACTACCAACCTGTAATTTTCTCAGCAGCCCAATATTTGTCAACAGTTTCCAAGACCCAGGCTTCTGTCCTGTCCGCAATGAGAAATGTATTGTGGAAAGCGTGGAGTGTGGTTCCATCTTCAAAATTATTGCCACCTTGTCCATGTTCTCTTAAAAGAGACACTATAACATCTAAGGACTCTTTTGCTGTAGTACCTCGTTCCAAACCAAGCCTGTGAGAACAGACAAAGACACAGAGATACACAGGCTTGACATTTGGTAAGAAAGTCAGAAGTCACACCACACCAAGTTATAGTCCAACAGGTTTATTTGAAGTCACAAGCTTTCAAAGTGCTACTCCTTTTTCAGGTGAAGTGGTTCAGTTCACCTGATGAAGGAGCAGTGCTCCAAAAGCTTATGAATTCGAATAAACCTGTTGGACTATAGCCTGGTGTTGTGCGATTTCTGACTTTGTCCATTCCAGTTCAACACCAGCACCTCCTCATTTGGAAAGGACTACTGCAACATGTTCTCACAGGGAATGGATCTTTTTCCCATAAAGATGTAAAGTACAGGAATGCTGTTTTAATTTTTTAAAGAAACTTGTTCTCCACAGTGCAATGACCGAGGCAGACTTTGAAACCAAAGACTGCAGCTTTTAAACTACTTCAAAAGGCATAAAGAGAAACCTGCCTGTATAATCATGTTCAGTGTATCAAAACCTACATACTTTTCTATTCAAAAGTAAAAGATTTGCCATTTTGCACAAGTTAAAATGCATTTGTTTCAGAAATTAATGATACACTACAGGAGTCTTCAACGTTTATTAATACAAATAACTATAAATTTCAATACTAGATCCTTTAGTTGGACAAAAAATAATAAAACATTCATCAGGAAATGATATGTTCCTGGTCACCATTCAGGTTCATGCAATGCATTACTTTTCATTTTTGCATGCGCTCTGGGGCATAAATGGTGGAATAATTTCACAGATTCTGCACATACATTGGGGGAATAAGAGAATTCAACAAGGGCAAAGCAATGAAATTCATATCAGTATGTCACAGGCATTCATTAAGGTAAGAGATATTTCAATGTCAGCCTGCAGGCCTGTGGGAACGATCAGTTCTGGACAGTTTTGCTTCATTTCGAGATTTGATAAATAGTACGTGAGAGACAGTGACAGTTTGAGCTTAGGAGGATTCAAAGTAGAACAAGCTTGCCGCTTCCAGAATAATTTTTAAAGAGCAATTTCACTCTTTGCCGAGCCTCATTTCACAAACTTCGCTTGCTTATTCAAATTATTCATCTCCATGTCAATACATCTAAATGATTACTGACTGCAAGTATCCACCAAGGAATACATAGCAATATGATGCCTGAAATAATGATTATTGAAGTAGGACTAATTAATTTAATGTAAATAAAACAAGGCAGGCTATTCAGGATAAAAGTGCTTCAAAATACTCACATGGTTGGTATTTTCCTACAATGCTGAAAAAGGGAAGACAGCAAATTTGTGAGGCACTGCCAATCATTATAGAGGGAATTGATCAACACTGGGAAATCTTGGTATGTATAGGATTACAGTGAAGAAATTCTAGCCCTGGAGGCACTGTAGACAGAAGTCAGTGAACACATCAATTACATTAGAGCACTGAATGATCAGTAAAGATCAAAGTGCAAG
Organism: Stegostoma tigrinum; assembly: GCF_030684315.1. Lineage (NCBI taxonomy): Eukaryota > Metazoa > Chordata > Chondrichthyes > Orectolobiformes > Stegostomatidae > Stegostoma > Stegostoma tigrinum. The sequence continues at coordinate 60,004,949 of NC_081355.1, forward strand.
CGTGGTCAGAGAAATGTAGGGGCTTAAATTGCATAGCCTCCTGAAAATTGTGAGGGGAAATCACAAAGTTCATTTGCCCATGACCATTCAATGTTATAAAGCAGCTTACCATACTTACAAAGCCAACTCATTATAATGAATGCTGCATGCAGACAATACTCGCAACCCTTCGGTTTCATGTAGGGGGCCCCAAACTGTACCTTTCAAGTGCTATATTAAGTTAGTCTGGACTGCTTAAAGCTACCTGAATCTCCATTTGGGGAGGTGCCCAATGGCTCCTTATGGGCTGACATCACCTTGTAAAACAAACAGCAATGGCTGACCAAAGAGAATGTGCACTAAGTTTATCTGATGCTGCACTGGAAGTCTTTGCATGGAAAGTGGAAAGAAAAGAGAGCAAAGTCTCACACGGTCAAGGGAAAGAAGTCCTACAGACAGATAAGACCATGCTTCTATGGCTGTTTCCCAAAAGCCAGCTGCTAAGTCCCGGAACTGGGATGCGATGCAGGAAGAAATTCAGTGCACACACACAAGTGGACCAGATCAATGAACATATCTTCCAATTTTTAATTTCCAATCAAATGCGACACTACCCTCAGCCACTGCTTAATGTACCACACTTCTGCCATGACTTGTACACCCTTTATCAATCAAGACTTAGACTCTAATATTCACAACACCACAGAAGCAGGATCTGCTGACAGCGGGGATATATTCATGAATGCATTGCAGACAAGCTGAGAAAGAGTACAGTGCAGGTGCAAGTCTGATGGAGGACAAAACGGGGCTTGTGTTTTGCTTTATAGAACTCCATAGAATACTTTCACAGGCCAAGCTACGGAAGGAGGTTTATGGGAATACACCACAAAATGCTTGGTGCATTTGGTGGCCTGCATTCAATGCAAACGGACATTGGAGCAATACAGCACAAACTTTGAAGGTTTGGAATGCATCCCTTGCAATTTGGAAGAAGGGACCGACTCCATTGTCACATGTGAGATCCGACCATGAAACAACATCCTGTGGCCAGTATCTCCTCCTTTTGCAGCACAGACAGTTTCCATCAGAAGCATGGATGTTGCAGTTCATGCTCAAACTAATAGTATGTGCGAGCAGCTTGCTGCCATTGAAAGCTTTGGCTGCTGTCATCATGCAAATGGTTAACAGCAATCAATCTGCCCTTTAACAAATCGCTGGGACTACAGAAGCATCACCCTGAAGGTTTGACTGTGATGCCAGAGAATTCATGCATTATCTTCTTACCCACTGCCCATCAGTAAGCCAGCTTAAGTGCATCCAAACATACTCAGAGGGTGCAGTGTGATCCTGGGTCTTCTAGACGCCAAGCTTTTCAAACAAAAAAATTCTCCATTCGTAACTGCCTTTGAGAAGTTGGTTGAGAGTCACCTTGTTGTAGGTGCGTCCACAGTGTTGTCAGGCAGGGGATCCCTGGGTTTGGACCCAGTGACAATGAAGGAACAACAATGCAATTCCAAGTCAGGATGGTGTGTGGCTTTGGTGGGGAACATGCAGGTAGTGACTTGCGTGAGCATCTGCCATGGTTTTCTTTCTAATTGGTAGAAATCATCCTCCAAGGTCATCTGCTAAACTGCCCAGGTAAAGTGAGCAGACACCATCCGTGCTGGAACCATTGGCAATATGCAAAAGCGCAAGGACAGTCAAAGACACATGGACGACAGAGTCAAAGTGCATTCTAAAGAATAATTAATTAAAGTTTGTATAACATAGGGAGAAATTTACAAATATGATTTGTGAACCAGAAGTATGAAGTATGTCATCATTGCGACCTACATTTCCCCTTAGCCATCTTTTAGTTTGTTGTGTGGATAACTCAGCAGAATGATAAAGGAAGAATGTATTCTGATTGCTGCCAAGATACCAGGTATTCACCCATATGTAGTTAGCACCTGCTTCCTTTCTCGTTTGGTTTTACTTAGCATCGGCAAGCAGTAGCAACAAAGCTAGGTGTGCACCGAATGGCTCCTTGCAGCATCAAGGCTCAGAGTCCTCTCATGATATGCACACGCTTCACCATCTGTGCTCAACATTATGGTTCCCTTGATTGTCAGTCTGTACTGTTTATTTGATTTGAATGCCTAGGTGACCTCTCTCACTATTACATAACAAATAGTGAATTGACAGATTTTGCAAATATCCCTACTCCTAGCCCCAGGCTGTAAGAGGCCAGTGGTAGAAAAGTTAATTTCCAGTTTCAGCTTCACAATCACCACCAATGTGTTCTTCACCTTGCTGAGATTGCAGTTCTGAGTGCAGCAAGTGACAGGTTCCAGTGAGGATGGTCTTCACAAAGTTTAAGGAGATACATCAAGGGGAACAGCTCCCTGAACACCCTGGGTAGATATGGCCTTCTGTTAAGGCTCTGCTCCTCTTACAACAGCTTTCCCTGCTCTACATGGCCTCTACTCATTCTCACAGACATATATTCCAAGGGGACTTGCTGCCATTGCATTTGGGAGCATGTGACTTGTGCAGAATTCTCGACGCGAGTACCAACACTTTCAGCACTTGTTAGACTACTCCTCGTAGTCGGTCTTTGGCAATTTTAAAGAACTTGAGAAGGAATGAAGCACTGGTACTATCCCAGTAGTAGCGAATGGAGATTAAGTCAGCAACCAACTCAAAACAATGTACTTTGTAAATAGATCCTGTGTCAAGTTATTTCTGCACAACAAGTTAGCTGTACATTGATAAGTGAAGGGGTTAGCTGGGGCAGCTTCACCACAAGCATCAAATCTGCATTAAAACAAGGCGACGTTAAGGACTGTAGATACTGGAAGCTACAGTCAGTAAACATGGAGCTGGAAAAACACAGCAGGTCAGACAGCATCTGAGCAGCAGGAAAGTCAAAGTTTCAGGCCAAAAACCTTCGTTGGGACTGGGGAGGGGAGCCCAGAAATAAATGGGGGTGGAGGGTGGGGATGTGGAGCTAGAGAGAGGGTAGGTAAGGTGGATCTAAGTGGATGCAGGTAGGAGGTTATTGTGGTTGGTCATCTCCCAACCAGGGATGTCCGAGGGGTCTGCATCTCTTTCTTGTCGAGAAGCCCAACAAATCCTCATTTACCACACAGCACCTCGCTGAACTTGTTTGCTCATTAAATACTCTCTCCTTTAACTTGTCTCACTTCACCAAACAAATGGTGTTACAATGGGTACCAACATGATCCTAGTTCTGCCTGTCTTTTAGTGGATTATAAGAAAGGTTACTTGTTCCAATCCTACTCTGGGGACCCTCCCCCAATACTTTTTCGAGCACATTGACTGTATCTTTTAGGCTTTCTGCACACTCCCAGAACTGAAAAACTGCTTCAATTTTGCTTCCAGTTCCCACCCTTTTCTCACATTCACACAGTCCATCTCCAACTCTTCCTTTCCACTTCTTGGCCTTTTTTGGCTCCACCTCTAGGAACTAACTGGCTATTAATATTTGTTCTAAGCCAACCAACTCCCATTTGTGCCTATGTATATATTTATGGACATATTATATATAAAACACACCACATCAACTACACTTTCTCACACCCTGGTTCCTGAGAGAAGTCCATTCCATTCTCGCAGTTCTCTATCTCCACACATCTATTCTGATGATGACAATTTTATAATAGCAGTTCTGATATATCCTCTCTCTTCAACTAAAGATTTTCTCCCAATCTGGTTGACGAGGCTTTCAATTGTTCCCAATTTAATTCGCACTCGCATCTTGACCCTTACCACCACTTCTACCATGTCCAACATTACACCACTTACAAATATGTTATCCAAATTTCAAAAGGGACACATGCTTCACAGCATTCTAATCCACTCGTCAGTCACACTGAACACATCATCTCTTTCCTATGGCACCATCCCACGCAACTGGAAGTTAAGTGACACTCAGCCATTGTCAGTCTCTCCCTCACCAAACAACCCCACAAATACGGGGTGAAGCAATGATTTACTTGTGCTTTGCTCAATTTAGTTTATTGTATTTGCTGTTTGCAATGTGATCCCCTCTACGCTGGGAATACAAAACCCAAATTGGCTGACCCCCTTGCACAGCACCTCTGCCCTGTTTACACGAGTTTGAATGTCTGCCACTTTAATTCACCCTCTTGTCCACACGTTCATATTTCTGTCCTTGACCTGCTAGTGTGTTTCACTGAAGCTCAACACCAGCTCAAGGAGCAGTGCCTCATATTGCTTTTACAGCCTTCTGGACTCACCACAAATTCAACAGTTTCAGACCCTGAACTCTATCCCACAATTTATTTTCTTCATTTTCCATGCAACAATTTGATTTTTCTCTTTGCTATCAGGCAGGGATGTTCATTATTCTGTTCATGGGGTTCACAATATCTTCGGAAGTGTTTTAGTGTTCTTCACTACAAATATTTGGAGCCACTAATGTAGTGGAAATGTCATTGGAGTAGTAATCAAAAATCCTAGGCTAATGTTCTGGAAACATTCGTTCAATTCCCACTATGATAGAAGGTGAAATGTGAATTGAATTTTTAATAAAATCTGGAAGACAGGACTAGCCCAAAAGTGACTATGTAGCTATTGCAATTGTGATAAAACCCATTTGGTTCAATAAGGTCCTTTCAGGAAGGAAAATTGCTGACCTTACCTGGTCTGGAGTATGAGACACCAGACCCACAACAAAATGATTGACTCTTAATGGCCCCTTGGACATTTGGAAATGGGCAAGAAACATTGGCCTATCCAGTGACATCTCCAACTCATGAAAATTTTTTTTTTTTAAAGCATTCACTCCCCTTTTTCTGTGAGATCTTTATCATTAAATCTTTCCCATTCTTTGTCTTATCCAAGGTCTTACATTTTATTCATCCTTGTATGTCCCCATTCCCTCTTGATGGTGTAACAAATATCACATTTCTCCCCTTCAGTCCTGAAGGCATGTTTTTTGACCTGAAATGTGAACTTGGTTTCTCTCACTGCAGATCCTGCTAAAGTGCTGATTATTTTTAGCACATTTGGTTTCCATAGCTGACATTGTAACAGTTCTCAAAGTTCAGGCTCTCTTCCCCTCTCCGTTCAACTCTGGGGTCATTGTCTGTTGATATCCCTGATCTCGCAAACTGTTGGTTAACCTCCCTTGCACCTCTGCAGTCTGTGACTGCACTGCCAGTCCCCATGTGCGTCATTCACAGAAATCCATGGTTTCTGACTCTGCCAGTATACCAAAACTGTTCTATCATCATGAGATGACATCCTGTGTGACTGTGACAAAGAACAACTCTCTCCTCTTGTTATGATCAATGTGTCTGCAGCCTTTGACACAATTAAACACACCATCCTCTACCTGCGCTTCCCTACTGCTGTCCAGCTGGGTGAGAATGCTTGATTCTATTCTTATCTAGCTAACCCTAGCCACAGTATCACTCACACCACCTTCCCTTCCTGTTTTTCTTCTATTACCATATGTAATGTTCAAAAATTTATCCTTGAACCCCCTCTAATTTATCATCTATATGCTGTTCTTTGATCCAAAAGCAAGGTATTAGATTTTACATGTAACCTGAAAAAACCCAGCTCTATTTTATCACCACCTTTTTTGATTCTTCTACTGTTGCCAAATTATCAGACTGTGAGCAGAAATTTCCTCTGACTAAATATTGGGAAGACCTGACCCCTGCTACAAATTTTATGTCTTAGCTAACAATACCTCATACAATAACAAAACTGCAGTACTGGATATAACCAGCACATCAGTCAGCAACCGTGGAAAAAATTGATCAAGGTTTTCGGTCAGTGATGACTTTTCACTAAGTGATTTAGTGCCTCTCCCTATCAATGAACTTGGGCAGAACCAGGTTTGCAACCTTTGATCCCATGATAATCTTCTAACATCAAGTGACCACACTTTCTAGTGGTGATGTGATGAGTGTTGAAGGGCTTTGTCTAGACTTAGATTTCTGTGAAACCACTTGTTCTCAGATGTGGGTGTATTGACTATGGGCCCTCTTTGGAAAGCTACATCTCCTGGTTCCACCCCTGCTGCAGCTCATCTGAAACCCTCATCCAATGCCTTGTTGTCTTCAGACTTTAATATTCTTTGTAACTCCTGCTGGTCTTCCCCATTCTACTCTCTATCTAAGCTTAAAGTTATCTAAAACTCTTCTGTCTGAGTATTTACATCACTATGTCCAGCTTCCTTATCATCGTTATGCCAACTGGTTTATATCGACTCTCCATCAAGGAACACCTTGACTTTAAAATTTGCACCCTTATTTTCATACCCCTCTGTATTCATCCCTGCGCATCTCTGTCATCTCCTTCAGCTCCACAACCCTCCAAGATATCAATGGTCATGCATTCTGGAATCTTCAACATTGACAGTTTTAATTATTCAACTGTTGGTGGCTGTGATTTGAGCTATCTGAACCCCAAATCTTTCCTCCTGTCTAATGCACAGGCCTTCATCAAGACGCTCCTACAAATAACCTTTTGACCAAGTTTTTGTTCATCTGGTTGTAGAGAGATTGGATGGCCACAGTAAAAGCAGCTATAGTTCAGGCCAGGAAACTGTAAATTGTTGAAAATCACACAGGATGTTAGAGTCATGAATGTAGATGGTAAGAGACAGGTCAATTGAAGAAAAAAATCAAGATAGGAAGAAATAAATTCAATGAGGAAGGCATGGGCTGAAGCAATAGGTCTAGTAGGCCAGTCCTGTTTGTGGATTTTGGGGAGGAGGTTTAAAAAAAAATGGGCTTTTGTGGGTTGGAGTGGATGGGGGAAGACTCTATCTTCCATTTTGATTCCTTTTTTCACCATTGTGCCAGTTTAACACTTGTTTTCTTATTTTTGGTATCAAACAGAACTGTTCACTATTCTGGATTTTGCTGTTATTCTGAGCAAATGCTTCATTTCTTGGTTATATTCATTACCATTCCATGACTTTTGTTCTGGGACATTTTGCTACATAATCTCTCACACCTGTGTTCCATCCCAAGACTTCCCTTTGGTCTTCCTCCTTTTCCCCTTTTGAATGCCTAAACCCCATTACGTTCTACCCTCCTTCAATTCTCAAAAGAGTTATGTTGTACTCAAAAGGTTAATGCATTCTCTGTCCAGATGTTGCTAGACCTGCTGAGTATTTCAAGCATTTTGTTTTTATTTCAGATTTCCAGAATGTGCAATGTTTAGGTTTTATTACAATACTGGCTATTATGGGGACTGGGGTAAATTGAATGGACAGATGTTTAGGAGAACAGGGACAAGGTAGTAGGTGTACATCAAATGGACAACACAAGCTCAGAGACAGTATTAGACAAAGATGGGAGGAATAAAGTTGAGAGGTTCGGGGAATCAAATAACAATCTACGTGGTTTCAAGATATGAGGACTTACAATCTGACTTTTTTCAAGCAAATTTATATCCCAAATGGGCACTGAAAAGCATTCCTAAATCTTCCTTTCAATAAAAGGAAGCAGAAAACATTGTTCTATAAACTGAATGCAATGCAAGTTCTAGGTAGAAAGTGGGGGTAGGTAATGAATTGGCTGGAACAGATTCTGCGAAGTATTATGAGTGGGAAAGATACAGAATGTAATGTCTCTGCTTCAAAGGTGTCCCAACTGGTTCCAACTTAATGAAACAATGCAGGTTCTCAAATATAACACAAGCTGGTCATGTCTACAGATGATTAGTTATAGCAGGAATGCGGAGGGGGCTTGGGTTTGTGGAGGAATGAGGTCATAACACGGATTGGTGTGAGGGCAGCAACAAATTTCAATAATAGGCATTAGGAAATTAGATGTGAGCAGCAAAGTGATTCAAAAGTAACTGCGAGCTGGACTCTTACTATGTTCATTCATTTCAAAGTAATAAAACAACAGAATACTTTGAAATAAATGAGCTGGTCTCCAGGAAGCTAGTTCTCTGATAAGGTTGAACTTTGAATAATGCATTCAATTCTGGTTGCCAAGAGGACAGAGTTAAGTCCAACCTCTGAAAAAGTATGCAGTGCTGATTTCCTGTCCAGTGTGGGAGTCACACACAGTAATTGCTCAAATTGCATAATTAACTTTAACCAGAAGATATCAAATACGACTCAGCCACAATTTAAAATCTGCTGCTACCATTTTCAAATAGGAGGTAGGATGAGAAATGGTCAGTCAACTGGCTATCAAGAGGCAAGTTGGAATTTGCAATCTTTTATAGAAGGCTGACCATCTGCACTTACCTACAGTTAGGTGATGTTGGCCAAGATTCCCTAGCCTCCAGAAAGCACATGGGTAAAAGCAAGTGAAAAGGGCAGTATTATGGCTGAAACAATATAACTTTCCCATCTTAAATAAAATTGATTTCTGTATTTGAAAGTGCATCATTCCAGTTTCTAATGCTCTTAAATTGCAACATTCCCAATGTCCCAAAAACTTAAAAAGGCATTTTAATCAATATTTCAGAGAAGGAAACACGAGGAATTCTCATTTGCTATTTTTCTAAACAATTAATTACCTGACAAGGTCCATCCCAAGTAATCCTTCTGTCTCTGTCACTGTCTCTTTGGTCACCACAGCGCTGTTACTAATGCAGACTCCATGGTCATTGGCTCCCATTTCTGCCCCCCACATCCAGGCTGGTTTGCTTAGTGTTACAGCAAGTGTCTTTTCTACCTGATCAATAGCAATGTATGTGCACTGAAAAACAAAAGACTTGAAAAATCAGTCAAGTGAGCACAACAAATTGATTCTTTATGTGAGATTGAAGGATAAAGTTACGGGTGTTAGCAAGAACTGCTGATGCTGGACTCAGAGTCAATACAGTTTAGAGCTAGAGGAACACAGCACGTTAGACAGCATAAGAGAAGCAGGAGAGGCAGCATTTTGGGCCTAGACCCTTCATCAGGACTGGGGAAGGGGAAGGGAGCTGGGAAATAAACAGAGGAAAAAGGGGTGGGGCTGGGGAAGGTGGGTGGGGTGGTGATGGATGGATACAGGTAGGGTTAGTGAGGATTGGTCAGTGGGAAGAGTGGGGCGGATATGTGGGGAAGGAGATCGACAGGTAGGATCAGGTCAAGGAGGAGGGGATGAGAGGGAGGGTTCGACATGGATGAGGCCGGACGTGGGGAGATTTTGAAACTGGTTAATTTTATGTTTAGGTCATCAGGCTGTAGGCTTCCAAGGCAGAATATGAGGTGTTGCTTCTCCATATGGCATCATTGCGGCACTGGAGGAGGCCCAGGAAGGAGATGCAACCAGAGAAGTGGGAGGGGGAGTTAAAATGGTTGGCAACTGGGAGGTGTTGTTGATTATGGTGTACAGTGCGCAGGTGCTCTGCGCATCTGTCACCAACTTTATGTTTGACCACACCCATGTAAAGGAAGTCATACTGGGAGCAACAGTTGCAGCAGACCAGGTTGGAAGATATACAGCTCAATCCCTGTCAGATGTGGAATGAGTGCGTGGGGCCTCGGATGGAGGTGAGGGGCAAGGTGTTGGGGCAGGTGTAGCACTTCCTGCAGTTGCATGAAAAGGTACCTGGTGTGGTCAGGATTTTGGGGCGTGTGGATTGGCCGAGGGAGTCACAGAGTGAGCAGTCCCTACGAAACACAGATAGGGGTGGGCAGGGAAATATTTCTTTGGTGGTGGGATGGGATTGTAGGTGGCAGAAATGTCACAGGATGATGCGCCGGATGCGGATTTTGTTGGCGTGGAATGTGAAGGAGCAGGAGAGTCGACATTTTGAAGCCTAGACTCTTCATCAGGGCCTACCCTTCCCACTGACCAGTCCCCACTACCCCTATTTGCATCCATCTATCACCGTCCCACCTAACTTCCCCCAGCTCCACACTTCTTTTCTCTGTTTATTTCCCAGCTCCCTTCCCCCTCCCCAGTCCTGATGGAGGGTCTAAGTCCAAAATGTTAACTTTTCTGGTCCTCTGATGCTGCCTAACCTACTGTGTTCCTCCAGCTCCATGCCATAAAGTTATGAGGAAGGCTGAGATTTAAATTACAGTGGCTCTGGCCTCCTCACATGGAGGAGTTGTGCTACAGGATTGAAGGATTGCAAATGCACCCATTTAAAGAAAAACAGAGCATGGTAAATCTGCTAACTATTGATCATTCAGCATCATGTTGGCTCTCGGGAAATTGTGACGTTATAATACAGGCCAGAAATCAAATCATACCGAGAAAAGTATCAGCTAATCAATGAATGTCGACCACGGATTTGATAAAGAAAAATTATGTTTGAATTTTGAGAAGATTTGTAGCTCAGGTTGAGTTTCTGGATGTGAGTTTGCTCGCTGACCTGGAAGGTGACGAAAATGGACGGTGACGAAACGTCTGAAAACTAACGTTCCAGCTCAGCGAGCAAACTCACATCCAGAATTGTGTTTGAAGTTGTAATGGAGATCTTTGATCCATATACAGGCTTTCAAAACACAATTGATAAAGTACTATATGAAATACATCTTAGTAAGACAGGAAAGATAGCGACACAGCAGTAATGTTGGTACTGCTGGTTAATATTCAAATCCCAGTAGGCAAACGATGTGATTTGAATTCAATAGATTCTGATTTAAAAATAACGTTTGCCTAATACTGACCAAGTCAATTTTCATTAAAAAAGCAATTTGGTTCCTTTAGGCAAGGATACTGCCATTGTTACTTGGTCTGGTCTACATGTGATTCCAGACCCACAGCAAGGAAAGATGGGCAAAAAATGCTGACTTGGTCAATGATTCCCAAATCCCATGAATGAATTAGAGAAAAAAGTCTAGTTTTAAAGTACATGGGCACTGCGGATGCCACTTTGGGCCACCGTCACCACTTGCAATGCCCAAATGACAGGTGCTTGGCACCAGAATGTTGAACCTGATATCATCACAGGTAGAGTCAGCATTTTGTTTTCAATTAAATGTGCATGACAAACCAGTTGAGGCAGCAGTAAACATAGTTTGGCACTTACAATGCTGATCTATCAAATAAAATGGGTTAACAATATGGCTATGAATTGGAGAGTGTTTAAACGATTCATATTATACTAACAAAGGGGAGTTTCAGTAATGCACCAAAATTTTAAATAGAAAAACCATTTGATTTTTACAATAACTTCAAAATAGTTTAATCAATACAAACCTCAGTCATTCCCAGTAGATTGTCAGTACATTCAACACATTAGAGAATATTGAAATCAATTTTCACTTGATTGATTTACAATAAAAACAAGAAAAGCTGGAAATACTCAGATAGTCAGGCAGCATCTTTGGGGAGAGAAATGCAGAAAATATGTTTCTGTCAGCACTGGAATTGCCTTAACTGTGGAATAGTTTCAGTACATCCACAGTATTTTGATTTTTTTTTAGGATAGACAAAGTACACCCAAATTAAGGCAGCTCAGTATCATCGCCCCTGCTTGTAAATTATCAGGTTTATAAAACTCTAACCATACAATTCCTCGTACTTTCAAAACTAATATTGTAACATTCATAATTTGTAATACTTTGGATTCATAATCCAAAGTTGAATCAGGAGCAATCAATAATGCATAAGCATAAAATATTTATCATTCATAATCCACTGTACTTGAATCAGACTAATGTACTCTTCACAAAATGAAATCAGTTTTCAGAATGCCAAGTAAAAGAAAATGAAACACGCCTCATGCATATTTAATGCTTTGTGCAATCAGATTTGATATTTTTACAATATTATAGACAGTGCAACATAAAGACATACTGGAATTGCATAAGGCTGTTGTTGTCTGCTATCCTTAATAAGGAATTTAAATTATTTCATGCAGGCTAGGCAGACATCTGCTGGATCCGATAGAGAACAAGTATCCTTTCGAGCAATTCAAAAACCAATCTTTCAGAGTGAATGATTTGATTTTTAAGGAGTGTGAGAGACTGACAGTCAACATGAAATATTTGATTCTGTTGCAGTTAAGTAAGCTTGAAGCAAGCTCAGATCCATCCAGACCTAGATGAGGGTCACTGTAAAATTGTTAAGGAACACTTTGTTTAAAAATATTTTATTAAGAAACAAGTTGTATATTACCTACAGCACAAAATTTACAAGCTGGGGCTGCTAGATCATATGCTGACTCAAAGTTCCCAAAGCTACCAGAATTTTCACCATCACTGGAACTCTGACTGTTTCCTAAAATTGGCTGTATTAAGGAACAGATATTGTCACGATAGCATTTCAATAAACATTGCCATTTTGAGCTGTTTTAACGTGAGCGTCTTTCCTTCTCATTCTGTGGTAAGGGCAAAGTGCAAGTAAAAGAAAAATAGAAAGCCTTTGTCATCATCATGCAAAGCATTTTAAATGTAGTAAGTTTAAGGTAAACAAGGTGCTTAGCTTTGGAAATTTCCAACCAAGTGCTGATGGAGCTAGCTGAAGAAACATCAGATTTCATAGAAATGGTTCTAATATTTGCTGAAACTGGATAACAGCAGAAATGAATGAAATACCTTCATCTATGAAAGACATATTTAATTATTTCATGCTGTTTAGTGCACAACAGGCTAAAGTGGGGAAGGGTATTCCTTCTGGAAAATAAATGAAAGAAGTATAATGATCCGAAAATCTGTCAGTCTTTAGCCTCGATGCTCTGTTCAGCAGTGGCCTGAAAGCTCCACAGGCAAGGATGAGCTGCCTACAGTAAAAGCAAGTTGCTGAGACATATCAATGGGCATCCTAAAGGGTCAACAGATCTAAACCAATTACAAGTACCTTATGAATAACAGAAGAGGCATTTCAAAGCAAAACAATACAAATAATGGAGGCTGTTTGGGGGCAATGGTAATATCCCTACCTCTAGACCTGAACTCTTAATTTCAAGTCACACTACTCCAGTGGTGTGTTACTAACATCTCTGAGCAAGTTAAGTAGGAAAATATCTGAAAAAAAAATTAATGATTGTGTCTTGGTCAAACAAGCTTGAGGGAGCTCAGACGCTGCCAGGCTCAAATGTGCTGCTCTAAAATTGATTATACCGGCTCTTGGAAGAGGTTTCATTTGCAATTATGCAAGTAAGTGAGGAGAAATCTGAAGCATAACATCAGTTTGGAAAACACAGCACAATTGCAAGGACAATTTGCAAATTTATTGTACTCAAAGTAGAAACTCTAATGTACCTTATTAAGGTTATGCAGCTCTGGGGAGAAAATGTCACAATAGGGTCACACATTTCATTCACACAGCAGAATTACGCTTATGTAGCATTGAATGTGCAGGGAAACCTCTCCGCCTTCTTTTGCAGGGTTATGGTTACTGCATACATGTCACTCTGTGGAACTCTCATCAACAGTGGGCAATACCATAACCTTTAGGGGAACCATTCAGTCAATGCACAGTTGGTGAGTGACCATGCTAAGCAATGTGTCCCACTGACTATCTTCTGACTTTGCAACACCTACGACATCATTTTGAGGCCCAGCAATTTCCACCATTATTGCACCTCCAAGGTAGTCAACAGGATGACTGTAGATATCCCTTTCACACGTGGGTCATGATCTCCCTCAGACATCACACCACAGCCAGAGAAATGAAAACTATGGAGTCACATGCAAAACTATGGAAAGAGCCTTCAGTTGTCTGAAGCAAATGTTTCCCTGTGGTCCAGGGAGCTAATCTCTGCAAGTTGGGAGAGCCTCCACATTTGAGGTGGTGTGGTGCACACTCCCAATAATTAGGGTCCAGCCATCATCACTTATGATACTGAAGCCAGTAGGGGAGGAGGTGGAAGGTGGGCTTCAAGGATGACAACAGTACAAAGGGAGGGAGAAGACTGCATACACTTGGACAGAGTGAAGGGAACACACAGCAATGGACCGCTTCATCTTCAATGCAGACTACACTGTTCCCTCAGACTACAACCACTTTAGTCTTGCCAAAGTCCCTCTGTCAAACATCATTCATTCATTCAAGGCCACCAGGAATACTCTTAATCCTGTCATGATATCATGAGGTTGGGTCCACAAGTTCTCTCTGTGCCGAATTATATCTTAGTGGTTCACATAGAAGTGTATAGACTTGGGCATCTGTCCATTTTCATTGAACTGGAGCCTTGGAAATTAGTTGAAACAGCTCAATTCTTGCAAATTTCATTATTTGCCACTGTATTCTCAAAAATCTTGCATAAAATATTAGGTAATAGAAGATTGCCGTGGCTTAATGCTTATTGAAATTCTCCTCCTCTCTCATTTGTCCACACAAGATTAAACCACATGCAACCGAGGACTATGCCAAGACAGAAAAGGCAGTTGTTTGTGTTTTGTTAGAAGTGACATTGTTGCACTCTGGGGTAGCAGGAAGAATACCATATTTCCTCCCCACTCTCTGCATTGACTGATGATTTTGCTGAAATCACTTCCGATAATTTTTCCTTCACTCCAGGGACAGGCAGAGCACAAAGTTACTCTAATTCTAACCCAACTCATGGGAACATTAGAGCTTTGCCGTCAAGTGTAGCTGAAATATACCTCAACAATATCGATAGACTGATGTGCAGGAGTTCCCCGCAATTTGTTTAAATGTCTAGCTCACACAATTACAGTATGCGACCATTATTAATTACGTAAGCAATTTCAAATGCTTTTAAGCTCCATAACAGCATTTGTTGGCAGTAGGAGAGCATAGCTACATTGGCTGATGCATTAGGATCACAGCTGACACCTGCCTATCTTTTATTTGCAGCAGCGTTCAAGATAATCCACTTGTTTAGTAATGGTGCAACGTGGCACATCAACAATTGATGAGAACAACTGATCCCAGTCAGATCAGACTGATGTAACTGATGCCAAGAACAACATTATTCAACCCAAGCGCCAGACTGTGCACAGATTCCTGACTGCTCTACATTATACAACCTCAGTACTTTGGACAGGGCCTGGATAATATTATTTGTGGATCATTAAATATAGAAATATCACAATGCCCTCTATTCCTTACACTACATGCCAATGGTACAATCTTCAGCAAAATGTCTAAACCTATTGCTCGACTGACACTCTCAGCTCCTCCCTCCTATCTGGTCCACTGATGCAACCATTTCTGAGATGTATGTTTTTCTCAACTGAAGCTGCCCCCAACCTCCCACCCACCTCAAATGTTATGGGCAATAGGGCCACAACAATCCTTCTGTGTCCCCTTCCCCTCTGAACAGAGCTTTGTTAGCGGTTCCTGTTGTCCTCATCCACTACCCTATCTGCCTATATTCAATGAATAATTTTCTAACACTTCTTATTCCATCATTGAACCCATGACCACTGCCATCTAGAAAGACAAGGACACCAGATGCATGGAACCCCACCACCTGCAAGTTTGCCTACTAGCGATGCACCATCCTTATATGAGAAAACATTGCTGTTCCTTCACTGCAGCTGCATCAACTCCCTTCCTGAAAGCATTGAGAGGGTACATACAACAAATGGACTGCAGAGGTTCCAGAAGGCAGCTCACCACCACCTTCTCAAGAAGCAATTATGGACAGACAATAAACGTTTTAAGTTTTTATTTCTAATGCATCAAATCTTATAAACAATGCTGCAAGTCTAAATTAATAAGTAGTCAAACTAAAATTTAGCTGGTGTTTATTCATCATTTCAGTTCTATTTATTTGCTTTGTCTGTTACACAAACACCAAAGGAGTTCTGAATTAATGTTCTCGCATGATTCTATTTTTAAAATATCATTATGCCCCATTACAATCACTGACGATCTAATATCCTAGATATTCTGACTCACCATGTAGCTTATGGCTTGGATTGAAAAGACAGGATACACCAGAAGTAAAATGAGACTGGAAAATTTTACTTAACTGCTTCTAGAGCCATGGAGCCTTACAGCATAGAAACATACCCTTCAGTCCAATTCATCCATGCTGACCAGACATCCCAGTCTGACCTAGTCTCATTTGCCAGCATTTGGCCGAAATCCTCTAAACTCTTCATATTCATGTACCCATCCAGATGCCTTTTAAAGTGCTGTAAATGTACCCACCTCCATCACTTCTTCTGACAGCTTGTTCCATACACACACTACCCTCGGTGTGAAAAATTCACCCCTTGTATCGTTTTTAAAATCTTTTCCCCTCTCATATTAAACCTATGCCCTCTAGTTTTGGTCTCTCCGCATCCTGTGAAAAAGATCATGGCTATCCACTCTATCCATGCCTCTCATGATTTTATAAACTTCTAAGGTCACCCTTCAGCCTCTGACACTCCTGGAACAAAAGCCCCAGCCTATTCAGCCTTTCCCTATAACTCAAACCCTCCAGTCTCAGCAACATCCTCGCAAATTTGGACACACGACAGCTCTGTACCCCTTCCTACTGACAGGGGCATCTTGCTTCTAACCAGTGCTCTGTTCACTTTAATGTTGCCAAGGGGCTGGCTGGAGCTAAGTGAGAGAGTTTGGTGTTTTATTGGTCCTTAAAATACATTAGCCATAATGAATATTTCTACATTATCTTAGAAATGTTGTACTGTTAATTTACTTCAGTGGTTCACAATTTTGGGTCACAAACCTGTAACAATTAGCAGGTACCTTCCCGGTGGTCCTCAGTGGTGCCAATCTTCCATGCATCACTGGTAAGAGGAAACAAATGAGCAGCAACCAGAACCATTCTCTGCTCTTCCAGCTCTAGTGTTGGTCGAGGCTCCTACTCCCTGTGCTGTACTTCCTGAGTCTTTCTATTCTTCTCACACTCCTCTTACTCTGCTCTCTTTAGGCTCCTGTCCTCTCTCCACTGCTTATCATTGGCAGGAGTCTCCATTCTACTTGGCACAATCTTGACTTTCTATTCTTGTTTCCAACTTTCTTGAGACACTGTAGGCGACAAAGTGTATGCATATGCATCTCATAAGGTACCTTTCCATGACAGAAGTGACAAATTGCAAATCTTGCCCCAAACATGCAACTTTTCATGATTGCAGTCATGAGAAATGGCATAGGTCAGACTAAACATGTGCATTTTATGGAGTGTAAATAACTCCAAAGAGTATCTAGCCCAACCTGGCAATTAGATTTTGGCACGCCTGTAACATTCAGCATGCCCAGAGCAAGTTTGAACTTTGTGGATTCATTTACATAGCTACAGTCCTCCCACCGTCCTCTATGGACAAGATCCTGGGACGCAATTAGAAGCCAGAGGGCAGCTACAACGGCTAACTAGGGAATGGGTACATAGTCAAGTAACTTTGGGATTTATGAAATCTTAAGAATACTGCATCTTTTAGGCACATAGATCCAATGGAACTGTACAGCTGTCAAGTGGTCAAACACATCAAGAAGAGATAACAGCTGTAAAAATGTGTTTTTTTTTTAAAATGTAAGACACTGTTCTTTTTCTAAATAGAACTATATTACAAGCAATGCTCTAAGTATCAGAGCGTTAGCTTTTCTCCGGTGTACATGTACGCTAGTTAATGTGAGGAGAATTGGCATGTGGGTGAAGAGAACTAGTTATAATACAATGCTTTAACAAAAAAGTCAACTCATTTGGCAATTTGGGACATGTGTAGAGATGCTGTCACATCGATCACATATTTGATCATCCCTGTATATCACCACAACAGCCAACATACGCATGCAGCTTGGAAATCTGTCCCTACATAGCCATCAGCTGATGAGGAAGACGTGATGTCACAAAGAATGGAATGATCATTGATCCCAGAAGTCAAATATTCTTCACCGCACAGTCAATAAATCAACAAGAAACCACAGTACATAATTCACCATGGCAGTATCAGAGAAGAAGTATCACCCCACAAATGAGCAAATGAGCAGACACCTGGCAGACAGCCAGCAACTCATATGCGAAATATTTGAGGACCTGAATACTTTGAAGATTATGTATGCAATGCATGTGCAGGGACAGAAGGAAGTGGGATTGAATAGAAAAAAGATATTGTTCATGACTGATAGCTTTTTTTGACACACTGTGTAAATTAGATAATCTGTAGTCAGAAATGATGTGCATGCAAATTATTTTTTTATTGAAGGGGTAAGGCTTGGAGAAATGCATTTGTACATTTGTAACTCACATCATCGCATGATCTCTAAAATAGTTGCTAGGCATAAAGGCCACTAACATCAACACACGGAGTTTTTGAGGTACACATCCAGTCAAATTGAAGACCAAACGTAAATTGGATTCGGAATCTTCTGCCGTGTAACAGCCTATTTTCTTTTATGTTAAGGGCCATGTCATATATTCCTAAGCCACATTTAATACTGATTACCAGTACTTTTTTTATAATAAAACTTCAGAAAACCTTCAGCATTGCTGAAACTGTATGGTATTTAAATTCTAATAACCCACTCTCGTAGGGGTTTACAGCCAGTTAAATTGCATCATACTGCTGTCAAAATGTAATTATGGAATCAAAGTGGAGAGCTGTTGATCATTGTGCACTGTGTATTGTGCAAATTGGGGATAAGAGTTTTCTGCTTCAATTACTGCCTTTGAAACAGCCACTGACTCATCAAAAATTTATCAGATTAAGAACTGAATGAAATCTGACAACTTTTGCCATCAATTTACAATTTTGTAAGTACATTATATATTCATTGTTGTATAATGTAGCGTTACTGACAGACTTGTCTTTTCAGGTAATCTCATTTGCAGCATTTATTGTGCAAATACAGCAAAACTGGCCACACTGTACTGCCAAAGAACATATTGGCATTAATGTGCTTACAAATATAATGGAGTTTTAATTCATTGGGAACTGAAAGAGACTGGATTATCTTTTTTCATTTGCATGCATAAGATCATCAATGCAATTAAATAATTTCTATTTAACATCGGGAGTTCTAACTTAGATCTCCACATTAAAAGTGCACATCACTGGTTTCTAATACAGATTAGTAAATAAGAAGGTGGAAAAAATGTCCCTAGTTAGCAATGAGCTGCAGACTGCATTGATAATTTTTTTTAAAAGATCAGGTCGACAGCAGCTGTGGAGAGGAAACAGTCAATGGGACATATTTTTACTGGTCAGGTTGCGTCAAGAGCCATTTAAAAGAGGTGGCTTGATCCAGATTCTGGGATTACTAACACCATACCTGGGCTTTTGAATTTTCAGAAGTGCCTTTTAAAGTGTTTCGGCTGGTTTGACTTCACCAGCTCCACTGGACAGTCAGGGATGGCCTACTCTGTTATATTTGGTTTGGGTCAGTTTAGGTTGAGAGTTCAGGATCTGTCTAATTACTAGTGGTACAGGGTAGGCCACTGGTGGGTCTTAACATGGGGAGCCACTTGCTTTACATAACAAGAGGGAGTTTATGGAATAACAGCAATAGGCAAATGTGATAGTGACTAGTTAGTCCTGGGTAATTATGCCTATCAGGAGTCAAAGGGGAAATGTCTGTCTCCAATGGGACCTCAGCTTGGCTGCCCAAATCTCTGTCCAAAGCTGGTGTAATTTTATCAGATTGGATGGAGCCTAGTACACCATTAATATTAACCCTTTCAGAACCATTTCTCTGTACAATATACATCTCTTCAATTTTCATGGAGTCAGGCCAGGTGTTTAAAAAGAAGTGGTTTACAGTCCCAAGGGAGACCCTGATGCACAACAAAAGTTCAAAAATCTTATCCTGATGACTCCCCCACTAACCCCCCCCCCCCCCCCCCCCCACCACCACCACACTCCCCTACCCCCCACTAGGCCAAGAATACTTGACATTTGGCTAGGAGATTCAACAGATTGTGGAGACAGCTGTACTCCAATGAGACTGACTGCTGGCTTATCTCCATCAACTTCACAATGTTTGTTCACAGAAGGTCAAACGGTTACAAGTGCCTTGTGGTTTCGGGGAGTATAAAGCTTTAAATGCCAGAATGGTTCATAACTTGGTCTAAAATAAAGCACCAAAGAATAATTTCAACTCACTCCTTCCACACACTATAAAATTTACTGCTTCTACACAGTGTGTACTAAATGAATGGATATACGAGTGCCATATGTTGGGATAGGATGGCACCCCCAGGATGAGGACTTACGTCCTGCCCCTCACGGCTGCTGGACCCCAGCTTCATTGATTTGAGGTCCTTTTGGTGCATTGGTAAATTTTTGGCACCTAAGCGCTCTCCCTTGGTACGACAGGCAGTTTCAGTAATGCTGCTGGGTGGGGGGGGTTCTGAATATCGACTCAGTTCTTGCCTCCACTAACTTTAATTGGGTGGCAAACTCACCTCCATCACAAGCAATGGATTTACCCATTGAAAATTGCAACTAAAGTCAGATTTCTGGTGAACAAGAGTTTCTGAACCAAAACAAAACCCATCTCCTGTTTCCCACCTGCTGTTTTATACGGGAACATCCGGTCCCCGCTTTTCAATGACATTTCACTAAACAAAGCAGTAAATTTTCTATTTTAACAAGCACCATCGAGACTAAACAGAAAATTATTAACAGGATGGTACATATTTTATGGACAGACTTTCTCCTTTAGAAGCAAGCTTTTCTCTAAATTGAATACTCCTGAATAAATTGCTAACTGGACAGTTTTTACAAGGGACAGCAAATGACATTAATTAGGACAGAATTTATTGCCCAACAAGCATTGTAAGCACTTAAAAGCACTTCTTTAAAGTACATCTACCCATTCATATACAGATACTGTATAGCTATTACGTAGAGTCAGGAGTACTATGCACATATATTCAGCATCTCAAAAACACAGCCTACAGTGAAGGCTTTGCAGGCAAATCAGGCCACAATGTCAGCAGCATTGCACAAAGAACAATGGGATGAATGAACAATCTGTCTCTTTAATACTCTATTTGGAAGCTAAGCAGTTCTGCGGATCTGCCTTTGTGACCTCTATTTCAACCATTCCAATGCATCCTTGGGTAACCTCTCACATTCTACTTTCTCACAGTCTAGAGGCCATCAAAAACTTTCTGCCTGCGTGCTAATTCTCACCAAGTCCTGTTCATTCACCAAGACAGTGCTGGTAGCTGACACTGGCTCTCAATAATAGAATATGTAGTGTTCAAAACTCTTCACTCCACATTTCAAATCCCTCTATGGCTTCACCCCTTCACGATCACTGTAATCTTCTATAGTCTTGCAACTTTGCATGATATCTGTGATCTTTGAATTTCGGCATTTTACATAGCCTCAATTTAATTACTCCATCACAACTAACCAGATAGAAAGAATCTAAAGCTCTGGAATTTCTTTGCTAAACTCTCTACTTCACTCCTTTTATGGTGTTCCTCAGAACAAAGCTCTGAACAAAATTTTTGATCATCTGGCTTATTATCTCCACGTAGTTCAATGTCACATTTTATTTTATAAATACACCCTTCGTGGTTCTCAGCTCAAATTAATCAGTTATCCCAGCCTCATACAGCAACAGTTCCTATGCTACTTGTGAATAGCATCGCAGATTTATAAAACCAAGATACTGCTGAAAGCTGAAATAAAAACAAAGTACAAAAACTCAGCAGGTCCAGCAATCTGACTCCAAATGTTTAAGTGTTTTTCTCTCCACAGATGCAGCAAAATCTGTTGATTTTCTCTAGTACCTTTAGTATTAATGACAGAGATTTACTTGTGTTTAACAGAATTGCAAAGCTGGATTCAACAAATGTCACTATCACAGAATCCCTAAAGTGAGGAAACAGGCCACTCAGCCTAACAGGTCCACAGTGCCCTTCAAAACCACATCCCACCCAGAACCATTCCTCCACCCTTTCCCTGTATCTCTTCATTTCCCCATGTCTAATTCACCTAAACTTACACCCCCAGACATTACAGGCAATTTAGCATGGCCAGTCCACCTAACCTGCACATCTTTGGCCTCTGGGAGGATCCCGGGGCACCTGGAGCACGTGCTGACACAGGGAGAATGCATACTGCAGACTGTCACCTGAGAGTTGAATCTAACCACCGAGCTACTGTTTGGATTTCTCTTCACTATCCATCAGGTACCCTAATGAATAGCCCTTGCACCTTACTTTCAATGGTGTGCCTTTACTGTCCAGTATTTGGTTACATATTTGTATAATCCAACAATGAAACAAAAGATCCCTCTCTTCACCAGAAATGAATATTGTATGCCCCATACATGCACTTCTCATATTGAAGAGTACAAAATTAGGCTAGTACAAACCATTACACGGGTTTGTGTTACAGGCAACACGTAAATATACTTATTTTTATATTCTGTTAAGGGGACATGGGCCTGTATTTGTTGTCAATTCTCAACTGATTCTTAACTGTTCAAGACTAATCACATCAGTGAGACTCAGAAGCCACATTTTCGTCAAGCCAGGCAACATGGCAGATTTCATGGCATGGACTTTTATGATAATTGGACAGTCTCATGGTCAGCTTTACAGAGACTTGCTTGGAATTGCAGATTTATGAACGGAAATTAGATTCTACCAGTTGCAATGGTAAGTCTTGAACTCTTGTCCCAGGCATTAACCTGGGTCCTTGGATAACTAGTTCAGTGATATTACCATTATGTCAGCACCACCCCTAGAGGAACAGTCAAGTAAATTACACATTTTTAGCTCAGAATATAGAACAACTCATCAGTCTCGTTTATTGCTGATTCAGTCACTTTGTTATTATGAAACAGAGCAATTGGCCACCTGCATTTTAGCTTCAGTTTAAAACGGTGATTAATAGGCCCGGTGTCTTTCTTGTCCCTGTAATATTTCACCTTTCATGCATGTACCATGAGGTCTGTAAGTTAATGAGCTCCTTCTCCCCATAAAGTTCTACACAGTCATTTTTTGCAGGTTCACAAAAATAAATCTCAACCAGAATCGGAGTATTCCCTTGGTATTAATTAACATGGTATTAACTAAATTCAAATGAGGTAGAGAGGACAGTAGAATACTGGAAGGTCAAAACAACATTGGCCTAATTGCATGCAGTCTCGTTATGTTTTCACTCAGGGAAAAGATGGAATTACTGAAAACAAAAATTGCTGAAAGTCACAGTGAGTCAGGCAACATCCGTGGAGAAAGAGCAACATAAAATTGAGTTTCGATGACTCTTCATCACAGCAGTAAAATGACCCTAACAAGATTAGAAGATAGAATAATCCTGATAAACAAATGCATCGGCAATTCCTGAGCAATAAATCCACCAGGCTCAAGTGTTCCTCCTGTTGACATACAGTTACCATTAAAAAGATTTATCATTACTATGTTGGTAAACATGAAGGATCTAAGAGCTATTTTGAATTTAACAATTCAAAGCTGGTGTAGGATTTATGTACAAGCTGCTTGGCAGCAGTTGGGAGGTGGCAGATCACATAAATGCAGAGATTAGAGAAGCACATAGTAAAGGCAGGGTGGTTCAAATGGACAACTTTGACCTCCACATTGATTTACACAATCAGACTAGAATGCCAGAAATCCATTATTAAGGAGCTTAAAGCAGGATGCTTAGATCAGTCATAACATTATTGTATGAGAATATCAAAGTTAAAAAATTTCACTGATGTACAAGGCCTTAGTACTCCAGATGTAGTCTATCTACAATTTTGATCTTCTTTGAAAAGGGATATAACATTACTAGAAGCAGTTCAAAAATCATTCACAAATCATTCTTGGGATGAAAGGCTCATTTTATGAAGAAAGGTTGAACAGTTTGGGCCTTTACTCATTGAAGTTCAGAAGAATGAGAGGTGAGCTTACTAAAACTTGACAGAGTGGATTCTGATACATTTCCTTGCAGGGGAGATGGGGACTAGGGAACACAGTGCAAGAACAATAGGTCTCCTCTTCAATACAAACATAAAAAGAGAAGCTGTTTCTCTCAGAGGATGGCTATTCGCTCAAATTCGCTTCCTCAGAAAATAGTGGACTCTGGGTCATTGAATTTATTCAAGGCAGAGTTATATGGAACAAAGGAGACAACAGTTATGTAGTTCAGGCTGTATACAGGAGTTGACCACAACTGAAGCAGTCATGAACTAATTGAATAGCACAGCAGAGTCAAAGGGCTAAATGGCCTATACTCAAGCCCAAGCAATTCATTCCTAATCATAGTTAATGTATGCATCTGGAATAGCTTTCAGCAACTTATGATTCACAGAATGTGAGCTCAATGGCAAGTACATTATGTATCTCTAATTGCCCTTAAGTGCCAACAAGTCTGCTTCTTGAATTGTTGCAATCCATCTGGGATAGATACTCCCATAGGCCTCGTAGATAGGGAGTCCCAGGATTTTGAATTTCTGTAGGCGAAGGTAAAGGGAACTGTAATCTCATTCCTCGTTCATATGGTATACCAAACTGAACGTCAGTGACAAGGTTATTGCTAACCTTTGAAGCAAAAGCAGAAATTGCTGAAGAGACTCAGCAGGCACAACAGCATCTGTGGAAAGCAAGCACAGTTGAGTCTGTTGACTCTTCATCAGAACTCCAGCAATTTCTGTTTTTGTTTCAGATCTCCAGCATCCACAGTTCTTAGTTATATTTTAATTGCTAAGCTTTGTCTGACACCTCACTTTTCATACTGATGAGGGAGAGTTAACTAATGGAACAGTAATTGGACAGTTTGGATTTATTCTGCTTTGCATATAGTCAAGTAGATGTCAGCAGTGTAGCTGTACTGGAACTGCTAATCTCAGAGTGCATCCAGTTCTGGATCACAACTCCTCAGTACTATGGCCTCATTGCTATCTGGGCTTAGAGTCAGGTCCTTCACCTGATTCTTGATATCATACATTATGAACCAAAAAGGATGAGTACTGGTTCTGTGATTCAAAACCAACAAATGGATGGGTCACTTCAGCCATAATGAATTATAACCCATATTTAACTAATAGTACATGAACATTCATGTAACATTAATCATAATGTGATTGAATTCAACTGGGCTGTTTTGCATTCCTCCATTTCAAATGCTAAGATTATAGGCATATAGAAGGCTGAATGCAATGAGATGTGATGCCCTAGAGACTTTGCAGAATAAACTAGACAAATCTGCTAAAATGGCAGATTGGTGAATGCTCTTCAATAAAAATGGAAAAAAAATATGGAATCCATTTGCATCATTTGGAACAAAAAGCACAACTTGCCAAAAAAAATACAAAAGCATACAAAAAGGTGAACAAAAAAAAGTTACAATACAGGTGGTGGTAAAAAGGAAAGATGTGAAGGGCAGTAAACAGTAAAATGGGCAAAACAGGTGCTACGAGCTATAAGACAAAACTTCCACTGACCAGACATTCAGTGATAAGATTTCAGATGCATTTGGGAAAAAAGGGTAGCTTATGCCAGGACAATGATTTGTCCTCTTCAAAAGCATTTGCTATGTATTGGATAGGAATGTGTAAATGGACCTTATAGACAATATTTTATAATGAGGTTGTCTAAGTGCTGAAGTTGAAGCTTATAGAATGGAAGGAAAGTTATTAATCTGATTAGCAAGAACATCCTGAGCGAGAGCAGACTGAATGAAAAATGGGTAGCTAACCTATTTGGCTCAGAAGGATCTGGGATGGGGCCGCAACTATTCACTGTATTCATTAATGACTTGTGCTGCAATAAGAACCTATATATCTACAAATTTTAAAAAGGTAGAAAGCATTTTATGCAATGTAGATGGAAAAATAAAATTATTAAAATGAATTAAGAGAATAAACCTAACTGTTGCAAAGAGATTTTAGTGTAGGCAAGTACAAAGTCATCCACTTTGGACTTAAGATAGAAGAGAGTACTTTCTAAAAGAGATAAATCTAGAAACAGAAGAAGTGTGAAAGAGATTGTGTGTCTAGGATATTGCTTAAGTGTCATGAACAGCTACAGGGGAACAACTAAAAAAAAAAATCAATAAAATCTAGTAGAATAAGTACTTTCATATCTAAAGAGTTAGAATAAAAGTTGTTGTTGAAGCTGAACCAACAATGCCTTAGTTAGACCACACTGGAATACTGTTAGCAGTTCTAGGCACCACACCCAAGAAAGGATGTGATAACTTTCAAACAGTGTCGCATTCTGGATTTCAAAGGTTAAGTAGCGGTGTTGTATTTAATGGAATTTGACAGGCGAAGAGCTGGCTTGACTGGGGGATTTTAAGATATGAGGGGAAAGAAACGGGACAGATACTATTTGAACTGAGATAGGAGGCGTGGACTATGTTTTTCTAGTTCCACTAGTTCATGGCTCACAACGTAAATTTAATTGGTTTTACCAATTTCTAAAATGGCTGAAAACTGTGTTTCTTTAACAAACAAATGTACTCATTTAAATAAAATATTCAAATAGTGATGCAAAACTGGCTAACAGTAAGTAAATATAAAAACAAATGTTTATTCTGCTAAATATCCACAGCCTTCACAAAAATACACAAAACAGACAACAGTAGAAAAGAAAAGCAGATTTCTCTCAGTGGAAATTCACTTCAGGGGGTAAAAAGAAGCATTTGGCTAGTGAGAGTGTTAGTTCTTGAAGGCAATGAGAAAAAGAGATAAAGTTTGAGATGATCAGGTCACTGCCAATCTGACATTCTGCCCCACTGTGATGGATGTTGCCACATGCTATTGCCGGATGATTTTGAGATCTTTGGCACACAGATTGCAGGGTTTCCTCAGCAATGAGAATTCTGTCAGATGCTGTTCAGGATTTAGACTAGATGGGGGCTCCAGGTTTCGCAGTGGACCCAAAAGCAATCTTTCAGAAACAGGACAGCTGGACTGGAAACCTGGTGCCAACTGAAAAAATTCAAATAAACCCAAATCTCCAAAGCAGAAGTTGCAACTTGACATAAGTAAGCCGAGGCAGGGGGCTCTGCAGTGAATAAGCAGTCATCACAAGACAACAGATTTTCAGAAAACATCTCGTTAAAAAGAAATCAATACCCTGCCCTTTCACTGATTTTTAAACAAAAACATTCCAAATATCCACACACATTTCAAATGAGGCCACAGGAATGGCTAAAAATTACATCAATAACGATACAAAGAAAGAATATCTGAAGTCTCGGCTGCCTTGGACGAGGGGCAGTTTAAAAAAGATAAAAAATGAGACTCTTCACGAGTGAAATTAGGAAATCGGCACAGAGGTGATAGAAGTTGGGCTCACAATTATAACAGTAGTTACTGCTAGCTCTATTGTTTAAATTACAGATCAATAATAACTTTCAGATAGCTCAATCTTAAAAAGGTATAATGTACAGATATGCTTGGTTGGAGATTGGCTGTGACTTAATTGAACGTTGAAACAGGCTAAAAGGGTCAATGAACTATGCTTGATCGTGTGTTACTTTTGCCAATGTTTTCTAATTTCCCTGATACTTTTCTCTGGAAGAGTCTACTACCTCGTGGAATACGGAGGTTTCCCAATTGTAAACTTGCCTACCAAGTATTAAAAGAATACTCAGGAAAAATCTCGCATGTGGCATTTACTCCAACACTTCCTTGTTCACCAGTTAGTAAGTTAAGCCTAAATTTGTTAGTAACAATCTGTGAAAAGACCACTTTTGACATCAAAATAATTCTGAAACAAAAGTACTTAAAGCAAAAAAAAACACAGCTGACACCAGAAGATATTCACAAGAACATAGCCACCAAATGTATTACACTGAAAGGGCACTCAGTTACGTCTTTCATTATCTGAGACAAAGCACTGCTCCATGGGAGAGCTCTTCTAGAACTGAGTTACATAAATATTGTGTTCAGCAAAGCACTAGATCATGATGTGCAGCTTTTGAATACTAGAATACAAATTGCAGCAGGATGAGTACAATGTCTGCAATCATCCTTATAACGGGCAGCCGTTTCATAATTTTGAAATAATTTTAAATGTCAACACTGGGTCAAATAAAAGCTCTTCCCGTTTAAGGCATGGCAGATTATTTCTCAGGACAATTCTTTTAATGCGGAAATAGATTCCTAGGATTATTTCCATTAAAATATTCACGACAAATGTGACAAAGCATTGAAAAGTAAAATAAAATTTGATGATGATGGGGAGCCAGTCTGTATTTTAAATCATAAAGTAATTTGAATGATATGAACCATTTGTAGATGAAGAGAACAACTGGGATTCTTACCTGAACCTTTGAACCTGGCTCATGAGAAGCACTGGGAACATAAATGACTTCTTGAACTTCATTGCAAGGCCTTACTGAATTCTTCCCAAATATCGTAAACGAACCCTCGGTGGCAGGTGGCAGAGCCACAAAGCAGCAGCTAGACAGAGGCACAGCCATTCTAAACTCTGAGAAATGGTAAAAGAATCACTGTCAAATATCAATACTACATTATTCACTGTAACAAGTCATAAAGGACTAGCTGCTGATTAAACATGCACTTGTACAGATAAACTTTTGCATGTGTCAGGTTGTAGAAAGTATCAATAGGTAATGTCTTAGCAAGGAAAACAGGGACATTCGGAACCTGAATGATCAGCGCAAAAAACCCCTAACCAATGAAACTGAAGAATTGTAAAATTAACTGCACAAACAAACTTGCATTTATACAGTGCCTTTGAAGATAGTAAAATAATGTGAGCATTGCACAGGAGCATAAACTAAAAAAAAATCAAGCCACATATATTATTTATATTAGGGCAGATTATGTATTGTTTGGTAGGTTTCAAGGTAAACGTGAAAGAAGGAAAGAGGGAATGAAGCAGAGCAGTTTGTAGAAAGGACCCCAGTGTTTAGGCCCTTAGTTGTTCAAGGTACGGCCATTAAAATCAAGGAGGTGCTGAAAGGGCAGGCCTGAAGTGGGTTGCACACACACATACCTTTGAAAGCGGCTGAAACAGTTAATAAGGGCACAAGATGGCAACAAAAAGACAACTAAATAAAAGGCATCAGATGGAACAACAACGGAGTTATCACAAAATCTTATAAAAGTAAAATCTAGCAAGGCTGCAGCTAGAATAGTGTACCCTATTACAGTTATCGTACTTCCTAAATCCTTTTGTGTATGCTCCTCATTGCCCTTAAATGGAAAACAAGAGATTAAGTTGTTGAAAAGGCGATTAGATATTTTACTTTGTTTATGTTGTTTATTGATACAATAGTTCCAAAGTTGTTATTTTTTCTAATTTCCCACTTGAGCAGTGTTTTTGCATATATTGCAATGCTTACAGTGACCTCTCTTTTAGGCATTCTGCTTTTTCAAGACTGTTCATTTATATTTTTTCAACTTAGTATGTCAAATAAATAAAGAGTTGTGGATTTTAAATATTTATTATTCAATGAATAAAATTTGAATTGTGATTTTTTGTGACTTCCATGTGTTATGGAGCAGACCAGATCACCTTAAAATCTTGAGGTAGCCTAGATTCTAACATTTCCTTCTCGTAAAGATAGATGTGAAGTCTGCATTCCAGATGTGTTGCGACTGGTCAAACTACTTGAGACTAGGCAAAACATAATTTATTTAAATACTGTATAGTTAGAATATAAACAGAAGAAACAGGAATTTAGAATAACTTATTATTGGAAAACATAACCAAATAATAGATACAGTACCCATTACTAATTAACTGTTCCAGTATAGTAACATCCCATAAACACACCCCTTGGCAAAAAGGCAATTTCAGACACAGATCCTTACATACAGTTCTCCAATCCAGAAGAAGAAACATCAAGAGAAAATTCAGAGCGTAGCAGCCAAGAGATATTGACTGAAGCCTCCAACTCTTTTCAAACCCCAAAGAGATTCTGAGTTACTGAAAAAAAAAATCAAAACCAGAAATCTGGATCTGAGAGACCTGGCCACATCCAATCAGGCTGTAGCCAGTGTTCCAACTTTGATAAAAATCTAAAGGCCTCACAAGTTGTTCACTTTAATCATCTTCAAGCAGCCAGTTCAGCACCTCTGCCTTACAACCTCTCCAAAAAAAGGGACAAAATAACCTTTTAAAGAGACGGCATCATCACACATGGCAACAAAAAAGATAGATTAAAATGCACTATTGATTAAACATTTTTCTCAGAAGATCTTTCCCTTATAAAATCACCACAAACATTTCACAAATACTTTACACGGCTCTTTAGTAGACATCCAATTCTCCTGTAACTAGATCAGAGTGAGTTTTAGTTCCTGAGATAACAGGGCGTAGAGCTGGACGAGCACAGCAGGCCAAGCAGCATCAAAGGAGCAGGAAAGCTGACGTTTCGGGTCTCGGCCCTTCTTCAGAAATCTTCAGAAGTCCCTGATAGTTTGCTTCTTTTTTTTAACCTCTCTTAGCCTGGAACTTTTAATCCCAGAACAATTTTGAAATTGATGCTCCCGTTCCACAGCTCCAAGTTTCTTCCTGGCATTTTTAATTAGGGATAATATTACAGACATTCCTGGGAATATGTTCTGAGAGGTTATTTGTGCAAAACGGAGAGATAGGAAAGGGATGATCACCTTATTGCAATTGTACACTGGATTCACCCCCACCCCCAATTTTCAGCAGGAAATTGAGAAACAGGTTTATAAGCAGATCTCAGTTACATGTAGCAATAATAGGGTGGTGATGGTAGGAATTTTAACTTTCCAAGCATAGACTGGGAATGCCATAGTGTTAAGAGCTTGAATGGAGAGGAATTTATTGAGCGTGTGCAAGAAAATGTTCTGATTCAATATGTAGATAAAGCTACTAGAGAAGCTGCAAAACTTGACCTACTCTTGGGAAATAAGGCAGGGCAGGTAACTGAGGTGTCAGTGGGGGAAAACACTTTGGAGCCAGTGACCATAATTCCATCAGATTTTAAATAGTGTTGGAAAAGGATAGACCGGATCTAAAAATTTAAGTTCTAATTTGGAGGAAGGCTAATGTTGACGGTAATAGGCAAGAGCTTTCAAAAGTTTATTGGGAGCAGATGTTTGCAAGTAAAGAGACAGCTGGAAAATGGGGAGTCATCATAAATGAAATATGGTGAGTCCAGAGACAGTTTGTTCCTGTCAGAGTGGAGGGCAAGGCTGGTAGGTGCAGGGAATGCTGGATGATGAGAGAAATTGAGGTTTTGGTGAGAAGAAGAAGAAAAGCATATATCAGGTATAGACAGCAGGGATCAAATGAATCCCTAAGAGACGACAAAGGCAGTAGGAGTATACTAAAGAACAAATTCAGGAGGGCAAAAAGGAGACATGAGATAGCTTTGATAAATACAGTTAAGGAGAATCCAAATGGATTCAACAAATACATTAAAGACAAAGAGTAACAAAGGAGAGAATAGGGCCCCTTAAAGATCAGTAAAGTTGCCTATGTGTGGAACCCTTAGGAGATGGGAGAAGATACTAAACAAGTAATCTGCATTAGTGTTTACTTGTGGAGGAGGACATGGAAGTTAGAAAATGAGGGATTATAAATAGCCACCTCTTGAAAAATATCCATATTACAGAGGAGGTGGTGCAAAGCATCTTAACATGCATTAAAGATGGATAAATCCCCAAGACCTGATCAGGTGTATCATAGAACTCTGCGGGAAACAAGGGAAGTGATTACTGGGCCCCTTGCTGAGATATTTGTATCATCGATAGCCACAGGCGAGGTGCTGGAAGCCTGGAGGTTGGCGAACGTTGTGTCACTATTGAATAAAGGTGCTAAGGAAAAGCCAGGGAACAATAGACTGGCGAGCCTGACATCGGTGGTGGGCAAGTTGTTGGAGGGAATCCTGAGGGACAGGATTTACATGTATTTGGAAAGGCAAGAACTGATTAAAGATAGTCAACATAGCTGTGTGTGTGGGAAATAGTGTCTCACTAACTTGTTTGAGTTTTCGAAGAAGTAGCGAAGATGATTGATGAGGGCAAGGCAGTGGACATGATCTATATGGGCTTCAGTAAGGCATTAGACACGATGATAAACTGGGTTAGCAAAGTTAGGTCACATGGAATGCAAGGAGAACTAGCCATTTGGATACAGAACTGGCTCGAAGGTCAAAGACAGAGGGTGGTGGTGGAGGGTTGCTTATCAAACTGGAGGCCTGTGACCAGCAGTGTGCCACAAGGATTGGTGCCGGGTCCACTGCTTTTTGTCATTTATATAAATGATTTGGACGTGAACATAGGAGGTATAGTTAGTAAGGTTGTAGATGACACTAAAATTGGAGGTGGTGTAGGGGACAGCAAAGAAAGCTTACCTCAAATACAACGGGACCTTGATCAAATGAGCCAATGGGCTGAGGAGTGGCAGATGGAGTTTAATTTAAATAAATACGAGGTGCTGCATTTTGGAAAGGTAAATCAGGGCAGGGCTTATGGTTAAATCCTGGGGAGTGTTCCTGAACAAAGAGGCCATGGAGTGCAAGATCACAGTTCTTTGCAAGTGGAGTTGCAGATAGACGGGATAGTGAAGGCGGTGTTTGGTATGCTTGCTTTTATTGGTCAATGCATTGAATATAGAAGTTGGGAGGTCACGTTGCAGCTGTACAGGACATTGATTAAGTCACCTCCAGAATACTGCATGCAATTCTGGTCTCCCTGCTATAGAAGGGATGTTGTGAAACTTGAAACTGTTCACAGAAGATTTACACGGATGTTGCCAGCGTTGGAGTGTTTGAGCTACAGGGAGAGGCTGAATAGGTTGGGGCTATTTTCCCTGAAGCATCAGAGGTTGAAGGGTGCCCTTATAGAGGTTTATAAAATCATGAGGGGCACAGACAAGATAAATAACAAAAGGTCTTTTCAGCAGGGTGGAGTCCTAAACTAGGCTGCATAGACTTAAGATGAGAGGGGAAAGATTTAAAAAGGGACCTAAGGGGCAAGGTTTTCACACAAAGTGTGGTGTATGTGTGGAACAAGCTGCCAAAAGAAGTGGTGGAGGCTGGTGCAATAACAACATTTAGAAGGCCTCTGGATGGGTATATGAATAGGAAGAGTTTAAAGGGATATTGGCCAAATGCTGGCAAACCAGACTAGATTAATTAGGATAATAAAATGTGAGGCTGGATGAACACAGCAGGCCAAGCAGCATCTCAGGAGCACAAAAGCTGACGTTTCGGGCCTAGACACTTCATCAGAGGGTCTAGGCCCGAAACGTCAGCTTTTGTGCTCCTGAGATGCTGCTTGGCCTGCTGTGTTCATCCAGCCTCACATTTTATTATCTTGGAATCTCCAGCATCTACAGTTCCCATTATCTCTAGATTAATTAGGATATCTGGTTGGCATGGACGAGTTGGACTGAAGGGTCTCTTTCTGTGCTGTACAGCTCCTTGACTGTAGGAGCATCTAAATAAAATCTTCCAGTCTCATTTTTACTTCTCGTGAATCCTGTCCTTTTAATCTAAGCCACAAGCTATATCGTGAGTCATCAGCTATAAATAGAAAAACATCCTCCCTTTCCCAGAGCCTGGCAAACTTATAGTGTCTGAAAGTTTTCAAGAATATGTGAAACCATTCCCCTCTCAATGCTCAGCTCCATTTGAATGCAAGTCACTCAGGCTTCTTATCAAGGAGAAATACTGATTGACTGTCCTCAAAACCTTAACTCTTTTATGCTTTAAGTAAATGGACAGTTTAAACAGATAATTACCTACAACTGGAGAAATATAACTGAATCGCCTACACCCGTTCCTATTTCTTTTGGTGTTAATGAGGAGTTTACTTAATACTTGGAAATTCCACATTTGGCTGCGATACAAAGAAGAGATCTAGGGGTTTCAATACTCCAAATTGTCATGGATTAGCAAATCAAAGAAAAGCAAGCCCAAACACTTCAATTCTAAAGGGATAGATTAAAAAAATGAAAGGAATTTAAGCTCAGCCTATATTGAACCTTGGTTAGATCACACTTGGAACAGTGCTCATAATTCTGGTCACCATTCCATAAAATGGAAATGACACATGGAGGATGTATGGAAGTTACCAGGAGTTGTGAATGTGAAAAGAAGTCCATATGACAAATTAGTTCAAGCTGGAGAAATTGAAGCCTTGCAGAGCAATGCGAGTACGAGGATGAAGAGCATTAATGGTGGCAAAGAACAAAAAGCATATTGGAACAGCAGTGTTCCACTCAAAGAACTTGGAAGCTAAAATTGTGTTGGTTAGCAGATGCTAATTGTGAATATGACAGGGCAGTCTTGGGCAAGAAATTCAGTAACCGGAAGCCATGGAGGGACATCAGGGAATGAGAAGCATTATTATTCCCTTTGAGGAGGTTAGTCCTATTGGATTTGTGTGGCTCTCCATTATCTGTCGTGTTGTCGAGAACATTGAAAGAAATCGTTTTAGTTCACCTGTCACTTGGTGTGCTGTTGATCGGCTGTTTGGCCACAGTTTGCCTGTTAATTTATGTTTATATCATATTAATTTTTGGATGATAAAGATGATAACATAGTAGAAGAATTAACAAAGCAGTCAGAGTACAAAGTTCTTCTTGTTGTTTAAAACCATGGAATTTAGCAGCTTCATGCTCTTAGTAAATAATTTGGATTTCAAATCCTGTTTACAAAATAAGTTTACTAGTACCCAACAATGCTGTGGGCCTCATACAGGAGGCCAAACTCATTTTTTTGCATGTTTTATTTGCCTAATATTTGCTCACTCAGTTAACGCATGTATCCTTTTCCAAGTCCTTTCAACTTCCTCACAATTGGTTTTCGTACCAAACTTTGCATCATCAGCAAATTTGGCCACATTACAGTCAACTCCTTCATCCAAATCATTCCACTGAACATTAACAGTTGAGGGATTAACACTAATGCTGACACACTTCACTAATTAAATTTACCATCCTGAAAATTGTGGCCTGTCAGCTTGTCAATCATCTATAAACATAATGAATTGCCCCAACTGATACCTTGTGGAGTGAAAGCCTTTTGGAAATATGAATAGATGTTATTAACAGGTATCCTATTATCTTCCCTCCCTGTTATACCTCTATTAAACCAAGGCGGGCTTTGCCTGATCATCATGATTTTCTTAACGACTTTCTCCTATCTCCAAACACTAATGGAATCTTGCACTTTCCCATTGTCAGTAGTTAGACTACCTGGTCCCACAGTTTCTTGTATTTTGGTTTCCTCCTATCTCAAATGAAGGAGTTCAACTTGCATTTTTTGTCAATCTGCTGGGACTTTTCAATCGAGGGAATTTTGGAAGACTACAATCAATGGATCCACCATCTCTGCAGTTACTTTTATTGAGATCCTAAGATGCAGATACTCAGGTTTAGGCAGTATGTTGTGCTGAAATTCCACCAGTTTTCACTTTCACTTCTCTTCTAGTAAGTGATTGCTTTAAGTTCCTTCTTCATTTTTGTGTCTTGGTATTCTTATCTTTGGGATGCCTTTTCCACCCACCATGAAGACTGATATGAAATACTAGCTTTTATCATTTTCCCCTTTCCCATTATTAATTCCCCAATCCTATCCTGAGGGATGAGTGCTGACTTTAGTTATTGTTTTCCTTATGCACAACTTTTATGACCAGTTTTAGTGTTCCATAATTTTAATCATGCTCAAGTTTCCACCACTATTTGTTACTCATCCTTTTGTGGTTTCCAAAGCTGTCTCAAACTTTTGGTTTACCAGTAATCTTTACAGCATAATACCTTTATTTTGTTAAATTAGACACCACCTTAACTTGAGTGATAGGCTGTACCAGAAGGATGCACTTTCTTCCACAACGAAATACATCTTTTTGGAGTATCGTGAAATATATCCTTAAATGTTGTCATTGTTTATCTAACGATTTTCCTTTTTAAACCTATTTCCTAGTCTACTTGAGACAACACGCTTCTACGCTTGTAATTACCTTTATTTAAAACTCCAGTTATGAGCCCATACTTCTCATTCTCAAACTGGCCTTCTATCATTTCCTGCACTCTTCAGCTACATACTAAATCACCTTTACTTCCCCCCCCCCCCAATATTACTTCCAGGCCATACAATCCACACAGATCTAAAGGGAAAAAATATCTAAGACTCCATTTTTTCTGCCAAGCAATCTTGATGCAAGTGACTGAGATGTGCCACTAATGGCTAATGTCTACTCTCCAAGGAAATACAATTGAAATCAGGTATTTTTGACTGGGGAAAGTCAAACCTGACAGAGTGGAAGCATTCCAAAATGCTTCATTGTGTCCTTTGAAAATATTGTATATTACTTAAGAAATTAAAATGCAATTTGTTGGTTATGTTAATACAAATACTGAAGGTGGCTAAACGTTAGTGTTTATATCCGTTAAAAACCTAACTCTTACAATGATCGGTTGGAATTGCAAAAACTATAGGTCTTTTAGCCCTTAAATCCAAAATGTTTCTTAAAAGATAACTGCAACAGAGTCAAGGTAACTGCAGTTTAAAAAAATTGTCAGGGACCAGCAGGATGTAATATAATCAAGATTTCAAAGAAATTTCAGAGTTTGGATTGTGAACTTGTGATTCCAAAATTACTAAATACTCAAGGGGCAAAAGGAGAAGAAGAAATAAGATACAATAATCATCACTGAAGCAAAAAAAAACTGTCAAGAATCTAGTGAGGCTAAAGATCAGTAAATCCCTCAGGCCTAATGGAATGTATCCTAAAATATCCTTCAGGAAAGTAGCTACAGAGACAGTGGATGTACCAGTAGGAATCTTCCAAGAATCCTTAAATTCTTGAAAAGTCCCAAAAGATTGGAAAATTGCCAATGTAACATCTTTATATAAAAAGGGAAACAGGTAACACTGGGCCAGTTGGTTTAACATCTGTTATTCTAGTAGGCTGCTCCTACATTTTATGGTCAAAAATAATGACTTCATTTTGATTGTATTGTCACGTGTGCCAAAATACAGTGAAAAGCTTTGTTTAAGAGCAATACAGGCAGATCACAGCAAACAAAGACTTAGAGACATACAGGTTACATTATTTCAGGCTAGAGTCCATTCAATAGTCTGACAAGAGCCGGAAAGAAGCTGTTCCTGAACTTGCTTAAGCATGTGTGTGTGTAGGCTTCTGCAACACTTTGCTCAACAGCAAGCCACCCCCGTAGATTATGTCCCAAACTACAGAAACAAACAAAACACACACACACACCAGTCTTCAGGGAAAAACAACACAAGGAAATCGGGTTTAAAAGCCAGTTCACACCCAGGGTCTGGTCATTTCAGTAGCAAGAAGCAGCACTACAATTCAGGATTCCTTACAGTAAAAATGCCCATGATCAGTTATTTCCTTTTTGACTGACCTGTACAAATTAAGTCAGTTCTAACCCACTTAATTTCCCAGAAATTCTGAAATTATCCAAATAGTCAGATCATAGGCAAATAAATTTGAAATTAAATTTCCACAGGAGAAAGAAGAGCTGCCCAGCCTCATTTCTTCATACCATTACAATATCACTTCATTCTTATCCTGACTGAGGTAGACGTTTTCGTGTAAGACAGTATATCTAATAGATGAAATCCATGTGCAATGGCCCAGACCTACATGTTAGTGACGAGACTGAAGTGTATTCTGTTGACTGTAATTTTAACTATAGTCTATTCTTTTGGTGCTGGAGCTTTAGGGGCTTCCTGTCACAAGGATGTAGTCATCTGTGAAAACAGTCGTGAAAGGCAGTGAGAAATGCAACAACACAAAAGGTGCTACCCATTGTGGTATCAGCTGTGGAGGGAATGCTTCTCAAAAAAGCCCACCAATGGGGAGGCAATGGCCTGTGTGTATAATCATCGAATTGTTAATCCAGAGACGCAGTTAACAAGCTGGGGGACCCAGGTTCGAATCCCGCCGCCTCAGACGGTGAAATTTGATTTCAACACAGGTAGCACTGCTATAATGCGTGTTTTGTTAACATGAATTGGCTATGACGCAATTGTTGGACACTGTTTAGATAATGCAAACTTCCAGCTGTGCAGGTATAGCGACTTCCCTATATTGTGAGGTCACATAAGAACGCACCTAGCGCATTATAGGAGAACTACCTGTACATCCTGGAATTAAGAATCTCATGATGACCACGAATCCACTGCTGATTGTCGGAAATACTCGTCTGGTTCATTTATGCCTTTCAGGGAGGGAATTTGCCATCCTTATCTGGCCTGGCCTAAATATAACTCCAGAGCCACAGGAATGTGGTTGTCTCTTAACTCCCATCTCAGCAATTAGGGATAAACAATAAATGCTGCCTGGTCAGCAACACCCTCATCCCATGAATAATTAAAAAAAGAAACCCCGCCTGGGCTTGGTTTCATGATGTTTAAGAAACTTTACATTTTTCATCCTTCAAATACTTTTTGTCTTTAAGTTTGTATCTCCTTCAAAGTTAGTAAATGTGCAATAATCTTGAAATGAATTTAAAACCTACCTAAAATGAAGTGAATGCTAAAATACATTTTACAGTACTGTCAGCGTGCCCCAAAATATGTTTTTAAAAGTTTTAAATAATCTTTATTTATCTAAAATTTTTAAATGCTTTTCATTGCTTATATATGCTTTAAGCTTAGAAAGCTTATGATACACCAACATTTAAACAGACGATACTGGACTTGTGAATTCATTCCCGTGGTTAAATCAGTTTACACACTTGCATTGAGTTTGGGCAATTGACGAGAATGGGAAGCGCAAATTCAAAGGAACCATGGGATATTACAACACATAGTCAAAACTCAGGAGTTCAAGATACCTACAGAGGTTTTTTATAGATAAGTGTGGGAGTTTAAGACATACATGGTTCTGTTTGGTAAAGTTGCTTTTAAGCACTTATTGTACAAGAGAAAGGCCTTCCCAATAGAGCTTTTGCTGTACATTACTTCTATATTAGTCCTACGCCTCTGACTAAACGTTCAAGACATTCTAGTACAACTTTCCAGACAGGTTCAGAGCATTTGCAACACGAGAGCCAATGCTGGAGGAATCTGCAGCATGTACTTTTGCCCTTAGAAGCATGAAGTTCCTGTGAATGTGTACGCAGCAGGACTCCTGATGAAAATACAGTGGTAAATCTCAGAAGGCCGTGTCACTATTTCAATAAGATCATCAATTGCTCTGATTTGGTTACAATAATTTCAGTAAGTGTACAGACTGAACTGCAAATCAAAATGCATAAATGTCGCAGAATTAGTGCAAGAGATCACATTACAACTTATGGTTTATTACAGACTTTGTACGGGAGGAGTAACTCCTTTATCATTCAACCTTGTTTATTTAGATCTTGATTAAGATTCAGAAACACACAACAATCAATTGGAAATACTGAACATTCTGTCAAAGTAATGCAGTTTGAATTAATCTGCCTTGCAAGGAATTCCCTGAAGCCGTCTTAAGTGCAATATAATTTAGTACCATTTTGCTTAATCTCCTCTGCTTTACATACAATGAGCAGCATCCAAATCTGCTTTCTAGAGATAAAACCTTGAAAACTTGAAGCTTTGGAAGTATAAAATGTCAAAGTTGTGCAAGCATTATTTTTGAAGAGTCTGCCACAATTTAACCAGGAAGAGTGTGCTGATAACCAGGCCTCCCTTTTCTGTAAACCATCTCAAAAATGTAAAAAAAAATCCCAATTTGATAGCCAAAAACGATCAAATTCTCCTCCTTCACCGCTATACATGACAAAGCAATTCACACCAGGTTGTCATGAATAGAAAATAACTCCTTATTGTAACACTGGCATGCAGAGAAAAGATTTCAAACCTACTATGAAACTTGAACTGTACCCTTTAACACCCACAAATGGTGTGTCACCATAGTTTTAGGAGACCATAGGGCTGCTCTCTCATTTGAGACAGCAGGAGCCAGAGACAACCAGTGGTGAATTAACTGGAGGGCCACCACACTTCAGGCAAGGAGAAAGATTGAGAAGGAGAGTCCTTCATGATAACCTCAGCCAATGATGTGAATTGAATCCTTGCTGCGGGCATGGTACTGCTTTGCAGACCAACTGTCCAGCCAGGCGAGCTAAACTGAACACACATAACTGCTTAAGATAGACAAAAGGTGAATGGTTGAACACTTGTGCTGTGGCTAGAAAAAGAAAATAGACAGCACAAACAAAAGTCTGAAGGGAAAATGCCTAGACCAGAAGGTGGACAGTTATTTTCTCAGTTATTCGGATTTTGCATAAATGACGAGGTCTGTTGGTTATTGGTCGTTCTTCAATTTTATGTTTGATCAGGTGGGCTTTTTCTTATTCTACAATTCTTCCTTCTGGAATATTTCATGATTAGAAAGAGCAAAGATTTAGAAGTGTAGGTGTCAGCAGGTACTCTCTACTGTCCTGGCACTTGCAGTTGTTTTTTGAAACACTGCAAATCTCAGCCAGAGCTGCTGTTAAGCAGAACTTTCTCAACAAGATACTCTTGGTGCCAGTCTCAAATTTTCCCTCTCACTGATTCAAAAAAAGCAATTTAGTACTGCACAATTCAAAGTGCATACCGCTTGATTTTTAAGTTGCAAAACTTCCCTAG
The DNA here is from genome assembly GCF_030684315.1 of Stegostoma tigrinum. Lineage (NCBI taxonomy): Eukaryota > Metazoa > Chordata > Chondrichthyes > Orectolobiformes > Stegostomatidae > Stegostoma > Stegostoma tigrinum. Next base: position 60,045,267 of record NC_081355.1, read on the forward strand.
TATTTTAGTTGCGACTGTCCAGCTGTCATTTCTTTTGGTAGTCAGAAATTAATTGTCTTTCACAAGTGTCTGACTTAATTTCATACTGCTCATACACTTGTTATGATAAGTGCAAGTATACACAATCACTTCTAAAATTAACCAAAGGTTAGAAATTGCAATCGTCTGAGCAAAGAGAATGAAATATTCCTGATCACTTTCCTCAAGGGCCAAAAGGTAATTCATGTATCCTCTCTCCTAACCTCGGTATTCAACAGAAAAGCAAGGCAGAGAAGGGACAAAAATAATACACAGAATCAAAATTAAATTCAAAGGAAGGCAAAACAGTATTGGACAGGACATTCTTTCGAGGAAGGAGACAGCTAATACGGAATCTGTGACAACACTAGAAGAAAATTCAACTATTCAGTGGACTACAATTTGATGTTCAGGTAACAATCATCATAGCTGGTGGCACAGGTGATGAGGGAACTTCAGCTGCATGGCTACATTTAGGATCCAGTGAGAAATTTCAACATCATTGCCACAGCAAAATCTATCTACTTCACTCATATCCCACAGGGAATTACATCCACACCCAATCTATTCTACAAGTGAACACAGACCCATTTGATATGGTTGCCATTCATATGAAAATGGCCTAGAATAAAAGCAGATCTATCACTGGTCATTGACCCATAGACTGGAAATGAACAGAGGTGCACCCTACTCTGCCAGCCAATCCTGTAAGTTCCTCATTTGGATCCATGAAAAGGATAAAAATGAAGGACCAGCACTTTGTGCTGCACACCACTTAGAGGAAGCACCAGGGTAGTACAGAACGTTTCCTCCATGTAAAGCCTATTTAGAGTGGTCCCAGTAGCACCAACACTAACCAAGCTACGTAAGCCCCAAAGAACATTTCAGTTTGACTGGATCCACAGAATCATAGAAGTATAGATTAATCATAGATTCATAGAATTGCTACAGTATGGAAACTGGCTCTTTGGCCCAACAAGCCCACAACAACCCTTGGAGCAGCCCACCCAGACCCATCCCCTTATAAACCACCTAATCTACACATCCCTGAACCCTATGGGCAATTCAGCATGGCCAATCACCTAACCAGAGAGAACCAGCTAACAGTGTAGTTAGTACAATGAGGAGTGCAGGAGAACATGCCAGATACAACATTTGGCACACTTCAGAAAATAGATGTATCAACCTGGTAGAGCAACAACATAGCAACAAAAAGAAACAAACAAAACTATGGAAGTAGCTTCCTATAAACAGAAATACTTGATCACATGATCAATGGATTAAATCAGCATTAAATAACTCATTGTCATATGGTCATCAATAGCATTCAAGAATTAAACATCCAACAGAGGAAGCAAGCTTCACCAACATACCCATCTTCAAACATGGGAGATACCAATAATTCAGTGCAAAACACAAAGTTAACATTTCTGCAAATGCCTACAGCCATAAATGCCAAGTGGATAGTCCATAATGATCTCCTAAGACAGCCAGAATAATGAATTGTGTTTTCAGACAATTTGACAGCATTCCAGCTATGACACTGAAGTCTTGTCCAGAAATCATTGTGAATTTTTCCAAGCTGTTCCATTGCAACTCCAACACAAAAATTTGCCCTACAATGTAGAAAATTGCCCTGCTATCCAAACAAATGAATTACTGCCCAGGCTGCTATCAAAGTGACGGAGGGTGTCAGCAATGTTATCAAGTGACACTCGCCTGTGACCTGCTCATCTGATGCATAGTTCGACTCTTGGAAAAGGACGCAGCTCCAGATCTTATAACAGCCAAATGTGCATAAAAACAGTCTGTCCTCCATCTACAAGGCCCAAGTCATGGGTGTAATGGTATTCCCAGCACATATTTGGTTGAATGAGGCTCCAAAAACACTCAAGAAGCTCAACAAAATACGGAACAGTACTACTTTAAATATTCTCTCTCCCATAACAGTTGCAGCAGCCTATACAATGCACAGGAACAACTTGTAGACGTTCCTTTGACAAACACCAGGCATCCAAAAGAACAAGGATGGCATCTGCTTAACAGCGCCACCTGCACATTTCTCTAAGCCTCATTAAATGTTTTGATCTGTTGTACCTTTCTTTGTCAAAATTCTCTAACTGCCTCCCTTTTACCTGTAGTGATGAAACACCAGATATGCTACAACAGTTCAAGAAAGATAACTCACTAACAAGCTAAAAGACAATTGGATACGAGCAGTAAGTTCCAACTTTAGTGTTTATCGTGCTATTATACAGTTACATTTAAAAAAAACATCATGACCCAATTGGAAACATCTTTTTGATAAGTGATCCAAACAAGAAACATGACAAGTTTCCAATTATCTATTACAGATCTCTTTTTTTGAATTACTCCTCCATATGTAAGGTTTTATGTTCTTTTGATGTGCAATAAAAGGCAGAAAATCTTTGCAAAGTTTTACAAAGCACCACAAGTATGGTCCCTTTAAGTTCACTTCTATGGTATGACAGATTGTTCTGTAATCTGTGATTCACAGCACTCTTATTCCACATTTATATTCCTAAAGACTGAATCTAAAAGCAATTTCAGCATGCTAACTAATTAATACACAGTCGAAGAAAAAAGAAATCTTTAAATGGTAATAACAGAATAATGATCTCTGTAAAAAAGGATCAAAACGCTGAGAGGGTTTCATTTCCGTCCATCAGGAGCTACATTTTTACAAAAGCAAAAACAAAAAAGCAGGATGATAGAGATCTGAAATAAACGTACACAGCTGATCAAGCTGCAGAGAAAGAGGAGTTAATCTCGCAGCTCAATGGGATGTAATATTTTTTAAGAAAGTGAACAGAACACAATAAAGGGAAGGTCTATGGTAGAATGGAGAGGAGAGAGTAAAAATGTCAAAATCGAGGTGAAGGTGCAAGGCAAGGGGACAACAAAAGAAATAGGAGATACACCTTGTAGAAGGTGCCAATCGCAGGATACTGCCACCTAAAAGCCAAAGGAGTGAAAAACAAAAGTAAAACCAAAGGGAAACAAAAATTGGAGGCAGTGGTTGTTGCAATATGCATTGCATCAGATGTGTGATATATCGTTAACAGACATGATCAGGTTGTCACCAATGCTACATACTCAGTGTCCCCTTTCTATCGAGCTGTCCTCTTGCAGCACAGTACTCTGAGGAAAGTGTGCTGCAACACATTGGAATGGCTTCGCTTTAACCCAGAGATAGAGGGATCTGCAGATGCTGGAGAATCTGAGATAACAAGGTGTAGTGCTGACGAACACAGCAGGCCAACCAGCATCACTGCAATTATAATGTGCATGTCGATGCCTGGGGCAATAATGAAAGTTCCTCAAATTCTTCAGCACATCATGCCCAACATCCCACCTTTACATTATCAAACCAAAATAACTATCACAGTATGACTGTGGCACATCATCAGCATGCAGGAAGTCCACAGGTTGTGAACAGGTTCCATTCCAGAGTCAGTTTGCAAGATGAAATAATGCATGACAATAAAGCAACTGTTTGCAAGGGCAGGAAATATTTGTATGTCAGATGTTTAAAATTACACACCTGTATGGGATCACATTTGTTAGTACTCGCATCCATAAATTGGAGACACCATGTGTTACACCATATCATAATGGCCTATCACATCATGTTACGTTCTAAAATTGTTAAACTCTTACGAGATAACAAAGTGTGGAGCTGGATGAACACAGCAGGAAAAGCAGCATCTTAGGAGCACAAAAGCTGACGTTTCGGGCCTAGACCCTTCATCACCCTTATCTCGGATTCTGCAGCATCTGCAGTTCCCATTATCCCGTTAAACTCTTATGTTGAGTTAGGAATACTGTCAAATGCCCGATTGAAAGATAAAGAGTGCAGTTCCTTTAGCCCTATATTACTGCAAAAACACCCCCTCAGCCACATCACATCCTGCTCCCTTAGAGGAGTCCATTCCATATCATTCTCTTAATTTCTCAGTATCTGTCACTTCCAATCCTTCCATACCAGCACCAGTTCCAGTATGACTTCCTTTTCACACTGCTGAGAATGCCTCATTATGCTTAAGAACCCTCAACCATATCCAACTCATTCCACACACTTCTATTCTCACCCTTTCGCTTCCATGCCAGAACGTTTTTTTTTAAAAATTCCCCTTTTTCTCAATATCCTTCAGCCTCTATACTAACCACCTTCTGCCAGTTCTGTCCCCAACCCACTTTCCCTTCCACTCTCCTTTTACCAGTCCGAAGGGATCATTTTGTGACATCTTGGTAACTCCTTAAATCACAACTATCCAACTTTACATGTAATTGCAGGAAGTGCAGCACATGGTCTTTCCCCTCTTCCCCTCAACTAAGACCCAAACACTTCTTCCAGGTGAAACAGGGAAGTCGATGTACTTTTCAATGTAGTTTACAGATACTGAACTTCTGGCTGCCTGCCAGATTAATTCTCCAACTTTCTCCCATTCAGACGTCATTGTCATCAACCTGCTGCAGTTTTTCCAATGAAGCACAATGTAAACCCAAAGAACAGCACTGCCTCTTGAGGCGGCCTTTTACAGCCTTCAAGACTTGACAGTTTAACCTCGCAACATGACTTCTGCCTCCACTTAGTTTCCATTCTCTATGCTTTTCATTCCATTCTTTAACATCTTTGCTTTTGGACAAGAGCTTTTCATTATTCTATTGTTTCCACTTCAAGGCATATCGTTTGATACTTGGTCCATTTCTATCTCCTTTGGCCTTGCACAACCACGCTATAGCCATGTAATGCTTCCCACAACTTTGAGAAGTTGCCAGAAATCATTCTTGACTTTGAAAAACCCTGCCTCCTCCCACAAAAGCACTGTTTAGAGTAGGAAGAATATTTCACCTCAGAAGAGGCCAGAATCATTGGTTACAACATAGTAAAGCTAAATTCTAGCATACCTTCAAGAGTTGTAGCAGAGGAAGACTAAAACCAAAACAAAAAGTGAAACATTTTAAATGTGACACACAAAAACATTATTTGGCGTATTACAACTCCTGCCATGTACAGGAAACTTTACAGGTCATAACATGCTGCACAAGAATGAAAATTACCGCCTTCCATCACATTTTCACTTCTAGCCATAATTTCTCCAATACTCTCCTTGTCACTTGTCATCCTCCATAATCTCAAAATGGTTCCTACTCTGCATAAAAAGCAAAGTTTTGCAGATGCTGGGGGATCTGAAATACACAACCAAAAATGCTGGAGAAACTCAGGTCTGGCAGCATCTGTCAAGAGTGGAAGAGTTAATGTGGAGTCTAAAATGGCTCTACTTCCGAACATTTTCTACTTTTAGCTTCCCTTGTCCTACCCTGCAGTTCCAGTCTCACCGCATTGTGCAAAAATGAACTTGCTGTTGTGGGACGGACCGTAGGAGGCTGCAAAAAGAGACAGAACTGGTTTAAACCCACAAAAGGAATAAACTAACAGTGAACCAGGAAAACGAGGCCATTGAAGTAATAGATTCCTTGAAAATGAATTTGAAGTTTACCTTAAAAAAGGTGCATAAGTTCAGAAGCTAATAAAATTGGGGAAAAAAATGCAGTGGATGCTATTGCAGTGAGCAGTGCCAATTAATATCAAATTTACATTTGCTGCAAAGATCCAAGATGCAGCAGATAGGCTGGAAACTGCCTGGTTAAAAATTAGCAGCTTCACGCATATGTGATTAAAATACATTGGCTGTAACCTCACTTGTCTGTTGAAGGTAACAGCTGTTGGTATGTCAAACTGCCTTGATATTTTGGCAAATAAATGGTTTGCTAACTTATGCTTGCTGCTTTGTGCCAATTACAATCATGATATCCAAAAAATTAACTCTTTGCGTTGGGACTTGAATTGTTGATCTTACAAATTTAATGATATTAATAAATTCCAAATTCTGCTTGTGAAGTTCAAATACCCCAACACATCAAGTCAAACAAAGAGATGAGAGTTAGACTGAAGAAGGAGCCCGTTAAAAAAAAAATCAAAAACCTCAAGAACCCTCAAAAATAAAACTAACCTTAGCGAAGGGACAAGTTCAAAGAAATGGATTTGGCTGAATATTAGGAACCATGATGTGACTATTTCTCGACCAAGCCACTGTATCATTCTGAAACATGCACTGATGGTCTTTATAAAATAAGAGAAGCACAGAGTAAAAAAGCCATGGAGTTTTGCTGAAACTATGGTATATCTTACTGTAACTATGGTTTCTTATTGTGGGCGCAAGGAAGATGCAAACATTTGTACAGGGTTCAGAAAAGATCTACTGGAATGGCTCCAGAGGTGAGGGATTACAGAAAAGCAGATTTGCTTAAAGCCAGGAAGCCCAAGGGTACCTGATGGAGATGCGTAAAATTATGGAAGGTTAGATAAATTGTTTACAATGGCTTAAGCAGCAGCGCTAACCACTGGGCTACTGTGCACCCCAAATTTTGTTGTGTAGTGAAGCAAGTTTAATAAGTTTTCAGGATAAAGGATCTCTGGGAAAAAGTCCATAAATTGAATGCTAAATTCTACTATGAAGAGTGAAAAACTAGGGTTGTAAATGATGTGCCAAAAACTTAAATAGAGGTAACTATAAAGGGATGAGGACAGAGCTGACTGGAGTGGATTGCAAGCAATTTAGCAGCAAAGATGATTGAGGAACAATGGCAAACATTTAAACAAAGAGTTCATGCCTCACAGGTGTTGTTCCTGCAACCAATTCCTCCTCCGACTCCTTGGGCGACGTGTCCATCCTGGGCCTCCTCCAATGCCACAATGATGTTACCCAAAGGTTGCAGAAACAGCACCTCATATTTCGCTTGGGAACCCTGTAGCTTAATGGTAACAACGTGGACTTCACAAGTTTCAAAATTTCCCCGCCCCCGACCGCATCCCAAAACCAGCCCAGCTCGACCCCGCCTCCCTAACCTGTCCGTCTTTTCTCTCACCTCAAACCCCACCCTCACCTCCTACCTACCAGCCTCATCCACGCCTCCTTGACCTGTCCGTCTTCCCTTAACTGACCTACCCCCACCCTAACTCCCCACCTGCACACTCACCTTTACTGGCTCCAACTCTGCCTCCTTGACCTGCCCATTTCCTCTCCATCTATCTGCTCCTTTATCCATCTTCCATCCGCCTCCTCATCTCTCTCTATTTATTTCAGAATCCCCTTCCCCTTCTCCCATTTCTGAAGAAGGGTCCAGGCCTAAAATGCCAGTCTTCCTGCTCCTCTGATGCTGCTTGGCCTGCTGTGTTCATCCAGCTCGAGACCTTGTTATCTCAGATTCTCCAGTGTTGGCAGTTCCTACTATCTCTAAACATAGACCATACAAGATACTACTTAGGCCATATCTAGAAAACAGTGAATAGGTTTGGTTCCTTATCTAAGAAATACTGGCACTGGAGGAAGTAGAACGATTTTGTGAGGAGAGGCTGAGTAATCAAGTTTGTACTCACTGGAATTCAGAAGAATGAGAGGGAATCTTACTGAAACATAAAAGAGTCAATGGAGACTTGGTAGATAGATATTGAGAGATTACTTTTCCTTGTGGTAAAGTCCAAGGCCAGAAAGCATCATTTCAGAGAGTCAGAGGGATCTCCCATTTAAGACAGACAAAAAAAAGAAGAAATTTCTTCTGAAAGGGCAATGAATCTGTGAATATTTACTGCAGGGGGTTTATAGGCAGGGTTGTTAAATACATGCGAGGTTAAGATAGGCAGATTCAAGGGTTATGGTTTTAAGGCTGTAGATTGGAGTTGAGGATGACCACATCAGTTAGGCTTTAATTGAAATGGCAGAACTGACTTGAATGACCTTTTCCTGTTTCTCCGTCTTGTGTCTAACTTCTGATATTCTGGAAAATAGGCTTCAGGACTCCCCAAAAAAATACATTAAAACATGTACCTTCAACACCTGGATTGTTGCGTTTAGGTTTTCGTGCCCTCTCAATTCAACTGAGAGTGGCAGTTTCAAATAATGTTTTAAGCTTTGAACCCCACATGGCTACATGTTTTCACATTATAGGCTAATACTCAGGGTCATTTGAGTTGTGATTACGTCTGAAACTTTTGCTAGTTTTCTTGGCTTTGCATGAACGGGCTTATAATATCTCATTTGTCACATCTTTAATACTTTGCACCTACGAAGTGTGAATTAGTGGATTACTAAATTATACTGCACTCCAAAACTAAAATTTCACTTCTTTCTATCAATACTCACACATTCACAGAACTATATGCCAGTGACAGTGACTCACTTTCACCCGCACAATCTCTTTCAATGTTGAGTCATTCTGATCCCTTTTCAACAACTTTCGAGTTCTGAAACATGCTTTGAAAATCTTGGGAATAAGTATACCAAACATGCCCTTTAAAATAAATACAGCAGATTCCAAAAAGCTATTTTACTGGAAATATTTCCTTCTGTAATAGCTTTATTAGTAATTATACCTTGCAACCCTTTCACAGAAGATAAAATACTTACAGATGATTTCAGAAACTTGACCAATCTTAACTTTTTCATCTCGAATTTACATACTCACTGTCCAAAATCTGCTTTAAAGTACAGAGTTGTCTTTTATTGTTTGAAAGACACGTCATTTGGGAGAACTAGCTTTGTTACATTTCTTTTAATATATATGTTCAAATGTAATTTTGCCCAAGACAATGAGAGTTAAATCACCCTGGATATTTGTGTTAGTTAAAACTGAGCCACTTTTGCATGTTTTTGTTCTTATTTGTTCCACTGGAATCAATGCATTGGCACCAATACTTCCTTCTCCCAGAAAAATTATGATTAAGTCAGAACTTTCTCCAACTGATCAAAAAAGATGACAATGCTATTGTTTTCAGGAGCCACAAGAAACTCTTCTCCCATGCCATTTTCGTAAGTGGCATACTATCACAACCAATTGCCTAGGTTAAAATTAGACTTTCAGAAGGTTTTGGCATCCAAATTGATCTATCGTTGACCTACATTTTTTGGCATTATCTCATGCCCAAGACGTACCACTTCCACAGCACTATTTCTAAGGTAATCAGATTTCGAACTTCCATTTCTCCAACTTGGCCAAAACTGACGTGGGGTACCTCCAACACTCAGATCTGACAGCAATTAACACTCAAGATGTTAACTGACTGAAATTAAAATTCTATTAATAAAACTTAAATTCAACATTTTCAACTTGGGCTTCCTACAGTTCATCTGGGCAGTAAAAGAGAAAATGGAATGAGCCACAATTCTCAAGGATATTTATGACTTCTTCCATTTGAATAAAAATTTAGTAATTACAGCCAATGTCTTAGTACTGTTTGGCAAAGATATAGCAAAGAGTTCTGGTCACTAGACAGGTGCTGGAGAATGGTGGAGGCTGCCAAGCTGCTCAATTCACAACCAGAAGCTCATTTGATATGTTTGACAGCATGTCAAAAAGATCAATATCATCAACAAAATTGTTATCGTGGGATCAACAGGTGGACAGGTCACACGCAGAGCATGCAACAAGAAGTTCAGCTGCCTCTACCATTGGAAGAATGCAGACTGAGGTCTTAGCTTGTTTCACCAAGTGGTTTCAGACATAGATTCCCTCCAGCGCAGGAACAGGCCCTTTGGCCCAGCAAGTCCACACCGACCCTCGGAGCGTCCCACTCAAATTCATCCCGCTATAACCCACCTGATCTACAAATCCCTGAACATTACAGGCAATTTAGCATGGCCAATCTCTTAGCCCGCACATCTTTGAACTGTGGGAGGAAACTGCAGCACCTGGAGCAAACCCATGCAGACACGGGCAAAACGTGCAAACGCCACACAGACAGACAGTCACCCAAGGGTGGAATCGAACCCACGTCCCTGCTGCTGGTCGGCAGCAATGCTAACCACTAAGCTACCATGCTGCCCTATCTGAAGCACCTGAGAAGACCTGATACACGGTAGCCATTGTTGCCATGTACTTCCAGTGACTGAAATTCACTACTCCCTCAAAACTTGAGAGTCTGCATCATTCGAGGTTATTATTGGAGACTAAGGAGATTTTGCTGTTCACTAGGATAGGCAGGTAACTGGTTGTCTGCAGGGCTGTATGTTGTGAGATAATTGCCAGAATGAGTGAATATTTAATTCACCTTGCTGTCTGGACAGTAATGTAGAAACCCAGGCAACATTCTGGGAACCTAAGTTTTGAAAACGGCCACAGCAGATGATGGAATTTGAAATCTAAAAATATGAAATTAGAATTTTTGTGACAACCATGTCAATTCTCATTAAATCTGACCCACCAATGTCCTTTTAGGAAGGTAAATAGCAGTGCTTACATGGTCTGGGTCAGCTGTGGTGCCAGACACAGAAATGAGATTGATTCTTAACTGCCCTCTGACATTCTCTAGGCAAGCCAATCGGTTGCTTCAACCACTAGAAAAAGTCTCAAATAAGAAACAAAACCAGAAGGATCACCTGACATCGATCGAGGCACCTGAAACCTACTGGCCTTGCAAAGTTGTCTTTACCAATACCTGAGGGCTCGGCCAAAACTAAGAGGCAACTCAAACTAGTCAAACAGCCTGACAATCAATCACTCTTATAAAATGAAGCATCTCAGACAACACCATCACTGGGTGTACAATGTAACATCAGTAGTACAGTACTGGCAGCCCTCAACTTGGACTCCAGTTCCCACAAGGTCCCATCACATCAGGTTTAAGGAAACCTCCTGATTCACGAATATTGTCCTCTTTTGGCTGATGAATTGGTATTCCATACTGAACACCATTTAGTGGAAAACTAAACACAGAGAGAAGGGCGAGAGAGAGAAGGGCGAGAGAGAGAAGGGCGAGAGAGAGA